>NC_067398.1:533321659-533511659 GCF_016432865.1 Antechinus flavipes
ACTATGTATCATGCATTGCACTAAGTACTTGTGGCTATAAAAAAAAAAAAGCCAAAAGAGTTCTTCTCTTCAAGGAATTTACATAATACAGAAAACAACATGAATATATGTGATGATCACATATTTAAAATCAGCCAGAGTCAGGAATTCAGGTTAAGGGAAAAATCTTCAATCTTTATTGAAATGAAGAGGTGAAAAAGAATTGCGATAGCAATATGGGCAAGAAGGATTGCGATAGCAATATGGGCAGCTGCGACAGGAAACCAGCTAGCAGAGGGAGCTCTGAGCTAAAGGGCCGTCACAATGGCAATGTGAGCAGCTGTGACAAGACGCCAGCCAGCAGTCTCTCCTTCCCCTTCCTTTTCCATTCCCCTGCCTTCACCCACCAAAATCATCATTTCCTATACAACACATCAGGACTTGCACAAAGAGTGGGCGGGGCCATTCTTTCTCCAAGCATATATATTAAGAGTATGGTCTAATTACTATTTAGCCTCACGTGCTTGGGACCTCATTGCATCAACTCAAGCCTCAGCCCATTACAAATATACATGTGTGTGTGTGTGTGTGTGTGTGTGTGTGTGTGTGTGTGTGTGTACACAAATATAGGGCATATGGAAGGTAGATAGTAACCTTTAAAGATGAAAGCATTAACAACAAAAGAACTAAAATAAGCATCTGCAGAATTTGGCTAAGCCCAGAAAGAAGTCAAGAATTCTAAGACATAGATGAAAAGAAATAATGCTCCAGAAATGGGGAGCAGACAATACAAAGAAAAGAACAAAGATGATGGAGATTTGTGTCCTGTTTGGAAAGAATTTCCAATATGTCTGGATTGTAGAGTTAATGGAGGGGAGGGAAGCAAAAGACGACTGGGATGGAAAGGTGTGAAGAATTGTGAAGAGTTTTAAATGCCAACAAAGGACTTTAGATTATTGAGCAGACCCAGACCTCCACTCTTGTAAAAACAGTTTGAGAACTAAGTGGAGGATAGATTCAAATGAAGAGAAACTTGAAGAGTAAAGAACAATTTGAGTTTCAATAGTTCAGGCAAAAGGTGATGAAGACCTGAACAAGGGTGATGTGAATAGTAAATATATGTGTGACTAATGAGTAGTGAAAATATACATAGATGTTGTGAACATAAAAAATGGCAATATTTAGAATTTATTGGATTTATACCATAAGAGAGAATCAAGAGTTGAAGATGAAACCAAGATTACATCTGGGAGCTAAAAAGATTGAAACAAAAATTTTTCCCAGTAAAGTCTCAAGAAACCAAAGAGGAATAAAAAAGCTCAGTAACATTTCTGTTTATGTTAGTGATGAGAAGGTGGAGGATTCACTCCTCTGCAATAAATATTTATTAGGTGCCTAGGACTTAGAGCCTCATACAATATGTGAGGCACTAGGGATCAAGCAGCAATTGATCAAGTAGTAATTAAAGGAAAGTAATAACCCAATATTTTAACACCATTCTGTTATGATTTTTTTGTGACATGGTTTCTTTCCTCCATATCCATATGATTATAAAATATGTTTGAAAGCCTAGTAGTAAGAGTTGTTGAAATGAACAGATAATAGAGATGATAAAGTATAGATTAGGGAAGCAAAATTTCTCCATAACATTGATGGTTTAGCATAGTCAATCCATACTGTAAAAAATCTACCAATGGCAGATCTTATAATATATTTGTGATTATATCATATGAAAAAGACTATTGACATATAACATGAAGGAAACAATAAAAAGGATCTAAAATCTAATAAATGAATACATTAAATGTCTTGTGATTATCATGAATATTTTTCTTTCTTGTTTTCAGTGAGTAAAAAAACCTACTCTCAAGAAATATATGCATATATAGGTCTTGTCAGCACCAAAGAAAACCTCAAGTACAGTTGCTAAATAACAGAGTACCAATTTATTACAGAAACACTGCCAGCCTATTAAATATTTTAGTGTTCTTCACACAGCTATAACATGCTTTATTTACTGATTTACAGTGGAGGAAAAAAAGCTTTGTCTAAATTACCGAGATGTAAACATAGAAGTTAATATGTTAGATGTAGTTTGGCCATCCCCTGTATTTATTGCATATACACAGATAATACCCTACATCTAGCCAAGATAGAAATCACATAAGCATATAAATTTACCTAAATCATGGTATAAACTACAAAATATTTTATTGTCAATCTTTGTAAGGCATCCATGGACATTATTAAGCACCCAAAGTCCAATGATATCATTGTCTCCATGGTTGCTAATGCACTTCAAAGAGGAAAGGCAGAAATGAGAAACTGAGTAATGAGTTCATTTGAAACAAGCAGTTATAAAAATAAAATTAAAACTTTACCACATCTTTTCTATAGTATTCCTATAACTTCCTCCATATAAGCATCACAGAGCATGTTACTAGCATTTTGCAAAAATCAGGGGTTTCTCATTCATGTGGGTTTCATTGAGCAGTTCAGTGGTTTCGGCTCATATGGTTTCATGTCCATTGGCTTTCTTTATGAGTTCCAGTTTGATCCACAACCATATGGCAGACCAACATTGAAAACTCTAGTGGGAAGTTTGGTTCAGCTTTACTGAATTGCCTTCGGGTTCATGAGGTTTCATGAGTTCAAATAAAAATGGAATCAGGGACCAGTGGAGGATCTTTGAATAGTGCCTTTGTGTCTCAGAGAGTAGAAAAGTGAAGAGAGATTCCATCCGTGTTAACCTGAGCCAAGTTCTCCTCATCTGTAGCCTTGTGAAATTATTCTGAGAATTTTTATCTAACATAAATAGCAACATCCCTTTCCACTAAAACTGGTCAAAATAATGAAATCATATTTTAACAATTTTTCTTATAATTAAATGGTACAGATTTCTCTCCCATTCCCCTCTTTTTTTTTTTTTAACATAGACAATTTTTTTTTTACCAATGTAATTTAGATTTTCTAAAAAGGGCAACTAGATTATAAGGAAATTGGTACTACAGATCACACATCCAAATCCATCTCATTGCTTTCAAATTGAATTTTGTCTATTATTTTCTCTCCAAAGCCTGAAATTATCATATTTTGGAGACATTATTTGAGTAACCTTGCTTTAGGAAATTGCAGATGAAAAAAAGTGTGCTAAAAATAAGTGTTTTAATGTCATATCATTAAAGCCAAGCCCCATAGCTGGAAGGGAAAATATTCAGAGACAGAATTCTGGAAGGGTATTGAGGAAAAGCAAAGGAAAGCTAGCAACTTCCGAACAAGGCAGAACTTCATCTAAAGATGTCCCTGGACTGTAGTAGCACATTGACACTAAAAGAAAAGATGAATCTATGATTTCAATAATGTGGGGAAGTCTCCCTACACCAAAGCAGATTACCTACAACCCATGCATAACTTCAGAGCCAATTCAATTTAATTCAACAATCTACTACATTCCACGTTCTGTGTTGGGTATATGGCAGACAAAAATTAAACTACTGACTTAAGAAATTTAGCAACCTACCCCTTAAATCCCAAGAAGTTGCCTGAAGTAAATAGAGGTCATTACTTTCCCAATTACACAGAATTAGCATGAGCAATAAATTTTTAACATGTTTGTTTGTTTTTTTTTATTCTAAATCTAGCAGCCTGTCCCCTACGCCAATCCTCTCTCATAGTGACTTAAATGAGTTCACAAGTTTCATACTGGAAAATTCAAGCAGTATGCCAAGGCATGATGGATGCCTAGGAAAATGAAATATAATCAATGCCTTAGAAAAAACAAACATTTAGAAAATGCTTACAGAATACAAGGCATTATATCAAGTGCAAAAGAGGTACAAAGAGAATTAAGACATGATTCTAGTTCAGTGTGGTTGATGTTAAATGATCACATAAATGTTATTTGGATTTAAATATGACAAGTATATATAGGAAATACATAAAAGGAGGCAACATTGTACTGGGGAAAGAACAGTGGCTTGAGTGTCATATAACCTGGATTCAAATTCTACCTTTAACACTTATGGTTGTAT
Organism: Antechinus flavipes; assembly: GCF_016432865.1. Classification (NCBI taxonomy): domain Eukaryota; kingdom Metazoa; phylum Chordata; class Mammalia; order Dasyuromorphia; family Dasyuridae; genus Antechinus; species Antechinus flavipes. Next base: position 533,325,670 of record NC_067398.1, read on the forward strand.
TGTGTTACTTGGAACAAAAAATAATTTTTAAAATAGTGTCATTTTGTCGCGTTAATGGCCCTTGGTTTGACACTAGATTGACTCTTGAATATATAATCTTGACAAGATGGCATTAGATTGAACTGATTTCTCCACCTTTAGCTAATTCTTGATACTCAGTGCTCAATCTATCCAGAGAATATGCATGTTTTTCATTGCTTTTAATTGTGCTTTTAATTCTCTGGTTTTAAAAAAGGACTATTACACCAAGGAAACATATCAAAGTTGTAATTTTAAAGGATACACTTCAATAACAGATATATTGCAGAAGTGACTGGTAAAAGCAAGAAGCATTTTCAGAATCATTCAAGTTCACAATGAAATAAACCACAAAGTATGTGTATCTATATATATATGTACATATGTATACAATTAAAAACAAAATTCATGCTAAAGACAAACTATTGATAAAAATCACCTGATCAATCCTCAAAAACTAAGCAAAGATATTCAGAGGGACCTGAAAACTTCAGGGTTGCTATTTATTTCTCTGAAGCAACTCATGGATTTTTTGAAGTTGAAAGAATAGTGAAGCCAGTTTAAAAAAAAAATAGTTGTTAATCATTGCTGTGAAGAAAAATCACTTCTCATAAGCAAGATGGTACAAAACTTGAGTACTAAAGATTGGAAAAGGTATTTTTAGTGATGAAAGTTTCATTTAAGGTCATTTTCAAAAAGCATTGTCAGAAAAAGTTGAAATAAGCTGTAAGATTAGAGCATCTTTATCAAGTTGTATGGTAGCGTGTGTGCATGTGTGTATCCCTGTCATGTTTTTGCATATTCCAGTTTACCTAAAAGGGAGGACCCCTTGAGGAACTTATGCAAGTTTTCCAGATTACCTATCTTGAATGCTTATTTATCGCCTACCATGTGGGTGGGGATAAATTCCTTTGATTTCCTGTGTCTTTAAATCTGGCAAAACTGAACCATTCTTATTTTCTGCTGCTTTCTTTTTTGTAAGTCTTCTCTGCTAAATCCAGAAGGTGAAATCCCAGTTTACTCACAACAATGCCATGAATAGGATATACAGGATGTCATGAATAGAACTGTTAAAAGTGAAAGGTCTTCCTTTCCCTGCTCCCACTTTTACTCTAATTCTGCATATTGGGCTTAGAGGTGTTTGTTCCAGTTCTATGTTATTTGTCCTCTTCATTTTTAGGTGCCAGAGTTGATCTCCATGTAACCTTGGAATTTATATCAACAAGACCAAAGAGCCAGAATCAGAAGTGAGATGATATAGCTAGTCAGGCTCTCATGGAAGCCCTGAGAATGCCTAGAACTTAAACCCAAAGTGGGTTTTAGACTTATAACTCTCTATAATAGGACTTCTTAGGCTTTTTCCATTTGAGACCCCAAAACCTTTTTACATGATCCCAGATATATAGGTATATAAAATAGTTATATAAATCAAACATTTACTGATAATAAATTATAATTCCAGGGTCCCGCATCAGTTACAAGACTCCCTATGGGGTTATGAAACACAAGAAACAAGAAGCTGAAGTCTATAGGAACCAAGTTAAGCTATGAACCTAATCCTCTTTTCCTTCCCAGAAAATGCAGTGGTACAAGGCAGGGGGTGAAGAGGATCAAGTAAGCAATCAAAGGGAAGTTACCCCCATCCCATCCACATAGTAGGGAACAAAGATGCCTATCATCCATTAAAGAAGTAGGGACTGTTATGTAGAAATAAGTAAGAAAAAAATACTTCCAGTGGACTTGAAAGTCTTATCCACTAAGGAAATGATAAATTCAAGTAAATATATTTCTATACTGAGAAGCAAAATGATTCCAGAATTACAGAAATTTCAAAACGGAGAAATATATAACATTGTATTATACTATACATCATGAAAATTAAGAAACATGACTGATAAAGATCTTCCAGAGTCTCTCAGAAGTTTTTGCTTCCCTCATTCCAAATTGTATTTATTTTCATATACTTATGTGTATATAGATATAGATATAGATATAGATATGATGTCTTCCTTGATAGAATACAAGTTCCTTGAGGGTCAGGACTATTTCCTATCACCTGGCATAGTAGCTGGCACATAGAAGATGCTTAAAAAGTCTATAGAGCATTAAGTTAGTTTTTGATTATTATTGTTGTTGTTGTTTTATATTTAGTTATTTGAATGACTAAAATACTATTGTTATCATATTATTTGGCAAAAAGCATTTTGAATTGTTTTATTTGTATGGTTTATTCCAAACCAATGTTTGATTATTCATTCAATGTTTTACTAGTTTGTAAAAATAGAAAATGCTACAAAATTTGTTAATATTAATAATAAAAGAAGGAACCAAAAAACTAAGTAAAAAAAAAATCTGAGATGTTTTAATAATGACAACTATTAAAAATCATGACATCTGAATCTATGTTTATAAATACACCAAAGCTCTGCTATAATAGTTTTCTCACATTATATACTTTACATTCCCATATATATATATATATATATATATATATATATAAAATTCTAATGATCTAACTTTAGCAGATTGGCAATTAAATCATCTTCCACAGAATCAAAGACTGATCTGATTTAGAAGGAATTTCATGACACCATGAACATTATTACAGTAGTATGCATTAATACATTATACAATTATCCAAAGCTTTAATACCATTTTATAATATTAAAGGTTAAAATTGTACTAATACTTTAGATCATTCTATATTTTACAGTGATAAAGATGGACTCTGAACCTCATTTACAAAATGAGATAAATGGCTATAGCACCTAATTAAATTAACCATTTTAGGTCCTATTTCTAGCCCAGCCTTAATGCCATCTTCTGGAAATATGACTCCTATGAAGAAGGGGCCACCCTCACCAATATCCATACAAAATACCAGCAAGACAACCTAATTGAAGCAGCTTGAAATCTTTACAATAAAAAAGATATCAGCAGGTGCTAACAAAATCAAATCATTACCATACTTTGGACACTATCCCCCCTTGGACCCAGATGGAGATAACCCAGGATCCTGAATCTAAGAGAGTTGAGAATAAGTGATTATCCCAGCTCCATAGCCACAGTCACTATCCTTGGAAGTCACTCTCATCAAAATGAAGCCAGGCAGCTTTGCTGCAAATCTTATAACTACACTTATTGGAGACACTGAAAATAAGTCTTTGGATCTGTCAAATAATTCAATACCAGCAACTGGGCTGATTTCATCAAGGAAAATTATATTTAAGAATAGATATTGTTACCTCTTTTACTCCTGTAATTAAGGACCACAAGACTGACTCACCTGACCATCTGACTCAAAGCTGAAATTTTGTTTATATACTGTCACTGCCATTAGAATATAAATATCTTGAGAACAGAAACTGTTTTATTTTTCTGTTCTATCCCAACACTCAGGACAAGGCTTGACACAGAATAAGTTTATTTTCCCTTAATTTATTAATTGTCATGAGGATCAAATGAGATAATGTAGCAGTTACTATGTAAATATGATTTATTATTATATATCCACCCTAGTAGAATTCATTGTACCTAGTAGGCCATTAATAAGTGTGAATTTAATCAAATAGAATTCAAACAAATATTTTCAAATGAATTATTATTAAACAAATTCAAGAGGTTTATGGAAATGAAAATTCCAATAGATATTGTATGTACTCCATATTCAAACTCTTTAATTTGTCCCTACAAACACATTTCTCAAATGACCTTTTGGCATTGTTCTCTGATGTTGACCTTCCAGCCATGTTGATTTTAATGCTAATGAGTTCAAACTCTGAGCATTCCTCTGAGGGAGCTGGAGTGATGAAACCTGTTGGCTTCCATATCAGCACATTGTCCACTGATCTTTCTAACTGACCTTTTTCTCCAGAGGCGTTATATGCAAAAAAACAACTCAGAGTGTTAATTATGATTGATTTACTAGACTCTTGGATGACTGTTTATATCATCCCTTTCTACCAGCATGTCCTCAATGACCTTTTGGAACCCACTTCACAGAACATAATAGCCTACATGATTCATTTACAACAAAGAAAATAACAAAATTTTATTTAAATGGTTGCTCCCAAGTACCAAAATTGAATAAAAAAAAATCTTTGCACTTTAGTTTAAAAAAATTAACCAAGTCTTAATTAACTTCCTAGGAGATCAGAATATTAATATATACATTCATAAATAAGAATTATGGGAAATTGAAAGAAATCAAATGTGTAAAATGTCCAAAACTGTAGGGAAAATGATAAGAGTAAACAGATGATTCTTTGGATATCTTTACTCTATCAGTGTAAGTGAAGGTGCTAGAATCAATAATATATTGATAAAATATGTAAGAAAGGGAGTGAGGAGGAAAAAGAAAAAAGAAGACAGACAAAAAGAGGGAAGGTGACAAAAAGAGGGGAGAGAAAGAGAGACAGAAAGAAACAGAGACAGAGAGAAGAGAGGAGGTAAGGAAAAAAGAAGGGAAAGAAAGAGTTTTAACACAGACAAAAAAAGAGTTGATACATTTTATTGAGATTGTTCCTAATGTTTAAGCATGATGATTCTATTTGGTGCTCTTTTAATTAAATTCAGACCTGCTTAGTAAAGCAGAATTCAAGGTTTTTTTTTTTTTTTTTTTTTACTGCATTAATTATACAATATAATATACAAATATTTACATTTGTTATTAGCATCATGCTATTATGTTGCATTGCTTATTTGAACCTTAACAGTGAAACAAAATGTCATTATGTAGCAAAGAATACTGTTCTAAGCTTAGCTGCTATATTTTTTTTTCTGTGTCAAAGGAATACAATCCTAACCAAATATTTTATAGATAGTTCTCCCTTTACATTTTTTCTCTTTATTTGTATGAACATGTAAATTAGGTAGGTTACAAGTATAAGATAAACTAATGCAAATGTAACCCTTTATTCAAGAAGTTGTCAGAAAGATTGCTTGTCAAAGCTAATTAACTTTATCCTTCCTAATGTGATCTTAAAAATTTTTTTTTCAAATTCAAATGATAATAGTCATAAAGAGGCATGTGGACAAAAAATGCATATTGCTCAAATGATAGGAAAGTGGATGGGCAGCCCAATGACTTGGTCCCTCAGTACTTCTACTGTTACTAGTTATCAGAAATACCAATGAGCTAAGACCGGAATTGAATAATGTTGGCACAATGCCATTTTCTGTCATTTTATATTATGCCCAGCCATAAAACACAACTTTTCAAAACCAGTATTTTTATGATGAAGCTATATGTCTACATCATGAAAATATTTTTTCTTACTATATGTTCAGCACCTAGCATAATATATAACACATAGTTGCCACTTAATAAAAGCTTGCTGAATGAATGAATGAATGAACTCTGTGATCTCAGAAGAATTAAAACTGAACATAACTCAAAGGCCATGAAAAAACTGTGTAGTAGGTTAAGTAGGCTATAACATCTGATTTAATGATGCATTAAATGGCAATGTATGCAACAGCATACAATGATTCAAATGTAAGAAATGGCATTGAAAACATTATTCATGACATCCTTAAACATAAAAAGAGGTTTTATCTCCATTACAGGAGGTAAAATGGAAAGAGTCTTAGACTTGCAATTGAATACTGTCTCACAATATTGGGGGGAGGGTGGATATTTAAATTTTCTGAGCCTTAGTTTTCATATCTGTAAAATGGAGATAATAACTTTTGCACAAGATACTTTAGAAGGCAAAATTCCTGTAAATGAAAATAAATGGTTTCTTTTTTCATAACTCCATGAGGGAATGGGAAGGAAGAATAGGTGCTACATTTGGGACAACCTCATTTGGGAGCTCTCATTACTCTAAATAAACATGTTTTCATTCACTTTTTCAATTCTGTCTGATTCAACATAACTCCATTTTGGGGATTTCTTGGCAAAGATATTGGAGTAGTTTTTCATTGCCTTCTTCAGCTCAATTAACAGATGAGGAAACTGAGGCAAATAGAGTTAAGTGACTTCCTCAGAGTCACAGTCTAGTATCTGAAATCAGAAATGAATTCGGAAAAATGAGCTTGGTCATATGGCTGCTCCCAAATCTTAGAATCCTACTTTTCATTTTGCAACATTTCATTAGATAGTTCTGATAAATCTAATGTTAAGGACCCAAAAATAAGAGGAAATGGATCCTGTCCTCATTCCTATCCTGTACCCAACCATTCAGTCCCAACCATTATAGGAGAAACCTACTTCTAAATAGAGGAAGTAGGTTCTTTCATTCTTATATTGATTGTCCAGGGAAGATGCTAATGTAATGTAAACATTACCAAGTTGCAAGCCTCTATTATCAAATTCACACTATGAATCATGCATCTGGCAACTTTGAAAATTTGTGTTTACCCTCTGTTCCACTATTTTTCCCTACCTGTCCTTATACTCATTCCCCATTCCTACTATAAGTGTGAAAGTAGAAGTGTAGTCACTAACTGACCCCCTTTCTTTGTCCTCTGCTTATAGAGAACTGGGCAAAATAGAGATGCAAAGAGAAGAGAACAGGAATGGTCATCTAACCTTGCTCTACTATAGATTGCAGCTTTAGTCCCTTTCAAGACAATTTTCCAATGGAGAAACCCATTTGATAAAATCAATAGTTTGTTGCTTTTTTTGTTTTGTTTTTCCTGAAGGGGAGAGAAATATTTAAAAACCATAGTTGTTCTTATGAGAACAGTCTCATCATTGTTCCACTCCCTTCTTCTTTCAATTCTTTCTAATCACTTTCCATGATAGACAGGAATCCTCTCCAACAACAGCAGCACTGAGAGTAAGGTCCATCCAAAACCTTGGCAAACTGGAATACTTTGTTATAAAAATTTGGCCAGATCACTTAAAGTGGAATATATTGGTAGCTTTAGGTGAATCTCTTTCAGATATGAGTGAATCATTTTTATTGGACATGAAGTCAGAGAAATTTGAGTCTGAATCCTGTTTTACACTTATAAGGTGCCTGAATCTGGGCAAGTTCCTCAGACACCCTCAGCCTATGTTTTTTTTTTTTTTTTTTTTTTTTCCAATTTCTTATTAAACTAGTTCAAACTGGTTCAAACCAGATCAGACAAGTTTAAACAAGTTGAAACTGGTTTAAACTAATTCAGACCAATATGAGCCAGTTAAAACCAGTTTAACCCAGTTTTAAAAACTGGTTAAAAGTAGTTCAAATGGCATCAGATCTATTCAAATTGGTTCAGACCAGTCAAACCTAGTTTAAATCAGTTTAAACAAATATTATTACTATTAGCTTGCAAAAGATAGCAGATTGATAAAAAATGTTTCACTGAAGTTTATGAAATATTACGATATCTAGAAAAAAGCTTTGACCACTTGGACTAAATGATCTGTAGAACATTTCTGAATGAGCATTTTTCAAAATTGCACAAAATCTGGAAGGATCGGATCTACAGGTGAGGAAATGTAAAACCATGTTGATTGTTTTAGCAGTAGTAGCAGAAGAAGCAGCGGTATCATTTTATTTAAGGATAATAATAGCTAGCATTTATGTAACACTTGACAACTACTATTACAACAACTCTAGAAGGAAGGTGCTATTAATGCCTACATTTTTCAGATGAAGAAACTGAGGTATACCAAGGTTAAGAGACTTGCCTGAATCATAGTATTAAGAAATATTTGAGACTGGATTTGAACTCAGTTTTCCTGACTCCAGTCCTGTGATGAGGACTTGCACAAAGAGTGGGCGGGGCCATTTTTTCTCTAAGCATATATATTAATAGAGTATGATCCAATTACTATTTAGCCTCATGTGCTTGGGACCTCAGTGCATCAACTCAAGCTTCAGCCCATTACACAGTCCAACTCTGTTTACTGTGCCACCTATGCCAAGGTGAAAAATATATGCCCAGGATCATATATTTTAGACAAATACAACACTGGAATGAGTTAATGAAAATACATAGTATTGATTAATTTCATATTTGACTAACACTCATGTCTATTTCAGGGACTACCTGGTGTAGTGGTAAAAACACAGGATGAGGAGTCAAAAGATCCTGGATTACAGTCTCAAAACTGTCTCTTACTAACATTGAGTCACACTGATCTCATCATAAACATACATAATACAAATTATTTCACCTGACTCTACGAAGGTTCCATAGGATGCCTAGTCATGTAGAAATGACTCAGTGAGACAGATTCTCTCATTACTATGTTCTTTCTGGATGCAAAATAAATTCTGTATTGTGTTTCAGGTCAACAAGCTATTAGGCAGTATACTGAAATTTTAACTTAGTGAATGGCTTCCAAAGAGGGCTACCTTCCAATCTAGGAATGGTGTAGGCTCCCGGTGACTTCTAAATTTTAAAAAGCCGGCTAGCTAATAAGACTGCACTTTTCACATGCAAATTTATAACAGTTTGCAAAATTATCCTTTCCCCTCATTTCTACATGCATGGAAGAACAGGTCTCTTACAACTAGTATCTCCTTGGACAGAGTTTGACATTCAAGTCATTAGATCCACTTAGGAGCTAATATTCTGAAACCATATTTAGAGCTTTTATTGTCATCAAAACTATAGGGGTGGGTTCTAGATGAAGAAACCCTAGGAATACCAGGTGAGTAAGACTAGGACAAGAGAAAACAAAACAAACAAACAAAAAACTTCAACAACTATACTGCCCCAATAGAATAAAATCAGGAAATGTACTAATTAAAAGAACATTTAATTGGTTAATGAGTTTTTTCCAAGATAGGCAGAAAGATAAGCAAAGAAAGAAATGTCCAGTTAAACTGGGTTGTACATTTAAAAAACTGAAGCAAGATTGTATTTGCTGTTTTCAGTGAATGGCTTGCATTGAGATATATCACTTCAGTATCTAACAATTTAATTCATTTACAGCAATGTGTAAATTCCACCAAATGAGCTGTATTGAGACAAGTTATTTTTTCTATACTCTTTGTTTGGTCTTAATAGGCAAGCTACCTCTTGCATTACTAAGTAGATTGGACTCCAGTCTTATTCTCAAGGGAGAGCAAAAAGTTGCATTCAGTGATAGGGAAATTCTCAGCTTTCTGCTTCATTTGTTGCCCTCACTCTTACTCCCAACCTTACCCCTTCTACCATCCCCCATTCTCACCACTCCACACCCCCACAGACATTTTCCCTTCAAGTTAAGCAGTTATTTTTGGCTTAAGCAATCTCAATCCGCACTTCTACAGTAATCACAAATCATACCGCAAAACTAATAGCCAATGATATTCAAGTTGTTTCCTATGTCAGGTGGACATTACCCTTCAAATACTTGCCCCAGAAATTTGCTGAATGACCAAATGATGAGTTATTTGTCTTCCTTCTTTCCTTAGAGATGGTTAAATTTCCCATGCATCGCCATAAAGAAATGGGAAATAATGCAGGTGCAGGAAAATTAAACAAAACTATCTTACAGAAAAGAAATGTACCTGAGACAAAAAAAAAAAAAAAAAATAAGACCTATTTGTAACAAGCACCTTCAAAGACAGGTGTGTATTAGATTCCATGAAAAAATTATTAGATTCACAAGAGAAATGATATAGAAAATGGACTCAAAATATCTAGAGCTTGAATAGTTTAGTTGTTTCCTTTTTCTAAGCATACTTTCTGATGACTTCTCCCTATACCCATAAAAATGCAAAATTTGAAATTTTCTACCTTTCTTTTTATTGGAATATGGCTATATAACTCAGCAAACTAGGCATTTTCACAGGTGATACCATAAGAAAAAAATCACTATAAATAATTTTTGTGGTTAAAAATATAATGTAGAATCACAAAGATTGAAATTGTCTTCCTAAAGAGGTCAGCAAGATTTTCATTTAAAATGGTTTTGAAATAATGGACTTAACAGATTTTTTTGTTCTTATTTATTCGTTTCATTTAAGTAAATTTGCCTAGCTAAAGAATGGAACCTTAAACAAAGTTTTCTGTTATGAACAAAGACTAACAAACAACTTCAGAGAAATACAAACTCTTAGTTGTAGTGTGTGTGTGTGTGTGTGTGTGTGTGTGTGTGTGTGTGTGTGTTTTAACTCTACTAATCTAATTTGCATTAGAGCTCCTCTTTGTTCAATCTGGGGAGGGGGTTATTTATTTAAGCAGCTTTTTAATACCCTCACTTCATAATAGAAGATTTACAGGTATGAAACCAAACTGGTGGCAACTCCTTACTAGTTTAATGCAAATGGGGAAGTGAATGCTCGTGGGAACAATGCAGAAATGCTTCCACATGACTTCCTTCAGATGAATTGCTGATAGAGTACCCCACTGTTATAGGGTGTATTACTGACAGCAGGAAAAGTTAACCCTGCCCCCCTACCCCTTCTGAATAAAGTTATTAAAGCAGATCAAACTAATTAACAGTAGCTTAGCTCTATTGATTGTACTGATCCCTTCTTTGGAGGTGTTGAAGAATGTCTTTCCTGTGCCACAAAAAAAAAAAAAAAAAGTCTGTTTTGGAAGAAGTTGATAGGAATCATGGATGGTTTTGGTCTCTTGAGGTAATTTCCATTCTTTGTGCATTGCTTTAGCTCTCAGGCCCATGTATAACAGAAAAAGGATGAAGTTCTATGGGCCTACTCTCATTCCTAATAACTAGAATAAATATGGTGCCTTGAGGTTTGCAAAGCATTTTTAAGTAGTATTCCATTTGATTCTTGTAACTACCCTAAAAGATAGATGTTTTTATTATCTTCAGTTTAGAGATGAGAAAACTGGGGCAAACAGAGATAAAGTGATTGCCCAGGGTCACACAGCTCATATATATCTGAAGTAAGATTATTTATTCATTTAGTTTGAGTAAATTTATCTAGCTGAAGAATGAAATTTTAAAGTTTTCTGTCATAAGCAAAGACTGACAAGGTCTTCTTGATTCCAAGCCCATCTCTATATTCAATGTGCCACCTAGAAGTTAACACCAATACATTATCAACAGTTGAAATGTTGGTACTTCACAAAATCATGTTGAAAAGCCTATATTCATATTTCCTATAGGAAAAAAATGCCATAGGGAAGTATTTCCTTACCAATTTTATTTCATGAAGATTTCAATTCTCATTTTGCATAGTCATAACATGTTAAGATATAGTCATGCTTTCTTCTTTATTCATTTGGATAATTCTTCTCTCTAAAGAAGAATATAATCCCTTTATATATATGTATTGTCATTGAAAAGAACATTTTGACTCATTTCAAAGGAAACTATTACTACTGTTCTCCATTATAATGTAAATTCCTTGAGGTCAAGAACATTTTTTCTTATTGTAAACTCAAGGATGAGCACAATGTTTAGTATATTTTAAAAAATTGAATTAAATATATACTCTCATACTTAATATTTCATATGTAAGTGTAGGGTTCATTAATTTATCCACTTAATGCTAGTGATAAGATAATCAATAAATCAATTTCAATCATAAAATTTAGACTAAGTATAAAAAGTCATTGGAACTTCATTGATTGTGCATAATTATTTAGTTCTAATAGGCTAAGAAATTTGGCCACACTCCCTAAGCAACATCTGTAAATAACCATGCTAGCTTAGAACCAGAATCATTTGAAAGGTAAGAATAAGTTGGCTTTCCAGTAAAATATCTGAGGAGCAAATACCTTGGGAAGGAGAGGTGTCCTTTTTGCCATGCTTCCCTTTGGCCAGAGGAAGGCCTTGAGAGCTTCAAAGGGTTCACAGAATGTTGTTCTTCTCATCTTCTCAGGTATTTTTGTGTCCTACTTTTAATAATGACCATCAAAGTGTTCAGAGAGTGTTGGATTTACCATCTTCCCAAAGAGTGTTTTTGTACCAAGTCAAGGCAATTTCTTCATCGAGACCTAAGGAGAGTCTGAATATTGATTAATGACTTCATAAGGAGACCAAAAAAAGAAACTATACCATGAATGAGAAGGATTCCTGGAATACTCTACAAAGGGGAGAGAAAGATTTCCAGAATAGTGATCTATGATTTTTTTTCTATGTCACATGTGATTGCTGAGATTGAACCCACTTTTCCCTGAACTCTGCACATATTTGTGGGGAAAAGTGTCACACTTTAAGGAGGTAAAGAGAGAGGAATATTTTGTACCAACTGGTCTTTCTATACCTCTTTCTTACCCCTTTTTAAAAGCTCCTTAAGCTAACTGAATAAAATGATTCTCTTGGAGATAATTTTGGAGGTAGAAAGAAAGCATATCAATGGGAACTTGAGTTCAAGAATTCCTTCTGGCTCATTAGAAATATTTCACAGAACCTTTAGCCAGGATGATACAATCTTATTCTACATTTTAGAATCTGAGACTTTTTGGTCTGAGTTCTGTGGGATAAGTCCCTCAGAGTTAATAGGGGCTACATATAGCTTTCTATTCATACAATACATCCTTCTCTTCATATACAACCACTACCTTCCTTCAGACCTTCACAATCTCATACCTTGACTAATGCAATAATCTTCTCATTCATCTCTTTGCTTCAAGTCCCCTTTCATCCTAATATAATTACATATAACTACAGAAGATTTTTCTACAGTGTGGGTTATAACTTTCAAATAGGCTTAAAATCTAGTGGTTCCTATTATTCTTAGGATCAAATATAAATTACTCCATTTGCTATTTAAATTTCCAATAAACTAGTACCTTCCTCTCCAGTTATTCTAGCAACCCTCTAAACTGGCCTATTTTATAGGAAAATTCTGTCTCCTGATTCTTTTCCCTTTCCCTGATTGTTTTTCTTGCCTGGAATTTTCATCCCTTTCCTCTCTACCTCTTGGCTTTCTTCAAGATTCCATTCAAATTTCATCTTCTGTAGGAGGCCTTCAAAGTGCCTTCCCTCTGAGCATACCTTCCATTTACTATGTATATTTGTATTCAGTTGTTTGTATATTGTTTCTCCCACAAAATGTAAGCTCCTTCAATTTGCTATTAAGTCATATCAGTTATGCTGATTTTTTTTTACCCCATTTGGAGTTTTCTTGGCAAAGATAATACAGTTATTTCCTTCTCCAGATCATTTTATATATAAGGAAATAAAAGCAAATCATTAAGTGACTTGCTCAGGATCACACAACTAGTAAGTGTCTGAGGCCAGATTTGAAATCAGGTTTTCCTAATTCTAAATCCAGCTCTCTATCCAGGGCATCACCTATCTGCCCCTTTGGTCCCTGAAATCAGAGACCTGTTTTTACCTTCCTTTATGTCCCTAGGGTTCAGCATCCTGTCATGCACATGGTAAAGGAAAGCTGGTTGATTAAAATCAAAAACAATAATTAAAAAATACTGATTTAATTCTTGCAAATTTGTGAAAAGTATTATGTAGTTATCATTGTGGAAGACCATTACTCTATCAGCTTTTAAGCAATAATGAAAGAATATCTCCAAAGAAGAAACAGATATTATCAATAGAATTAAGCATGTTTTGAAATAAAAATGTATATGTATGTGTATTTCAAAAAATTGCTTAACTTCACACAAGTATTCAGGGTTTCTTTAAATAGGGAATTTCTCTGACACATTTGAAATTATGGAAAATTGAAATGTATTAATATGCAAGAATTTTCAGAAATATGCTTAATTGTCTGAAATGAGATAATTTTTTAAAATAGCCAGTAGCATGCAAATTAATAGAAAAACAGAATAAAAACCAATCTTTCAATAATTTCACCACTGGGGGAAAAATAGCCTTATGTGATGACTAATACATTTATTTTATTCAATTTAATTTCTTCAATATGCGTTTAATTTTTAATACACACAAACACACAGTATAGTGGCTGACTGCTGAAATTATTGAATTATGATCATTGGAAAAAAAAGCTTACGATGAAAAATGTAACTTCCTGCTATACTCCATTACAATCTGTCTACATCCTACCTCAGATATTCACTACCTATGTAACCCTGAGCAAATCATTTAACCTTTCTCAGGCTGAGTTTGTTCATGAGTAAAATGGAGATAATATTAGCATAACCTCACAGCATTATTGTATGAATCAAATGAGATAATATATGTGAAATGCCTTGCAAAATTTAAAGTGCATTATACCTGTTAGCTATTATTATTATTCTATTCTCTAGCCCCAAAGTGATGATGATTCTAAGATAAGATGTGAGTACATCTAAGACAGAAAGTAGACAATTAGGGAAAGAGAAAATTTTTGTAGTTTAGGCTGCTCCTGAGCTCCATGATCAAGACTCATTCTAGCTACTGCCCTCATTTCTTTCTTTAAGTTTTAAAAGAGTCTGATTGACAAATTAGAACCATGTGGAATGTGTGATTTTTTTTAGAATATTGTGAGGAAATTTATATACAGACATAAATTTTCTGAGACCCACATAAAGACCAAAAGTATGGCTTTATTAATGCTTAAGGGATATTCCCCACCCTTTTCAAAAAGTCCAACATGGCTACCAAACCAACTTCTGATCCTAATGTAATGGAATTAACCTTTAAGAATTAAAAAGAGAAACTAGAAAATCATATTCTCCATATACTATTAGGAGTGTTATTTATCCAATAGTCAGTTAAAAGGGATTTGGATGAAATTAGCTCAATCATTTTGCCTCTTCCTTCTTGTAACAATATTAATGTTTGCATAGTACTGACAATGTTTGAGGCACTGTGTTATAAGCACTCTACCATTTTTATCTCATTTGCTCTTCACAGCAATCTTAAGAAGTAGATGCTATTATAATCTTTATTTGACAGATAAGGAAACTGAGGCAACTAGGTTAATGATTTGCCTAGGGTCATAACTAGAATCTGAAGCCAAATTTTAACTCAGTTCTTCCTAACTCTAGACCCAAATTTCTATCTATTATGACAGCTAGCTGCCCCATATCCAGTAACATCCATTTAGAAACTGGGTGTTTTGAGACTCTACTTAGACTAGTATGGAATCACAGCAGCATCTTTGGTCTCCTTTGTATACTATGCTCTTCCTGACAAACCAGTCCAAATGAAACATTATCAGACCTATTTTTAATCTTCAAGACATAGATTATTGTCATTTACCTTAACAAAAAATTGTCCTTATATGAAATACAACATATATCACAAAACTTTAGGTAGTTTGCTGCTATTATCATAGGAATAGAAGTGCCAATTCTTTTGAGTTCACTTAGATCAAACAAATGCTGCAAGGTAACTACAAAGCACAAGAAAATATTTTTAAAAAGGCAACCTCTTTTGGAATTTGACTAGAAGACCTCAAGTTTTGCATGTAACATTTGCATAACTTACCATGCTTCCCACTGAACATGTGAAATGAGTTGAAAGGCCCAACAGACACCTTTTCTTAGATTCATAAATAGACTACCACCTTATATTAAAGGCCTGAGTTTAATTTGTTTAATATTCCCAACACTAACGATGCCTATTTAAAACATCCTTTTAAAAGTTTGTAACATTAATTTAATGGAAAAATGCCAATACCACTCTAAGAACTCTATTAGATTTTCTTCCTGTTAAATTAATGTTACTAACTTTTAATGGATGTTGTAATTAGATGTTATTATTAACAGGAATATTACCCAAATTAAAATCAGACCCTGAGAGAGACACAACTTACATTTACAAGTGCATAAAGCATTAGTATTTGGATGTTATATGTACAAGTCATGGGGCCAGATGGCCTAGGCATTGTTTTCCCCCATAACCAGCCAGTTAACCAGCCATACATAGTTCTCTTATCATAGAATGTCTGCAGAAACAGCACAACTATTAAGGTACCCATTTACAAAAGGAAGTGATGGTTTCTCTACTGGTTCTGGTGGAAGAAGAGAGAGAGCCATCTCCCAATTTCACACTCAATTTGAAGGGTCACTTTCAACCCAGGCTGATTGGGTTCGGCAGTGTGAAATTGATTGTTTGGGTTGTAAAGCTTGCCTGCCTTCCTAGCCAATTTAAAAAAGGAGGCCACTAAGCTGCTAGCTTATTATGAGCTAAAGAGCTGGGACAGAAGAAATGTCATGAATTCAAAGCTACCAAGCCTCTTTTGGCAAAAGAAAAGAAGAGACAAATTCTTTTTCATGTTGGAGGTAGTTATGTTGGAATGACGTGTTCACAGAAACTGGAATGCTAACAACTTCACCTTCATCAAGGACCCTATTGTCCTACTGAAGGACACGGGTTTGAAGGCTACCTGAAACAAAGAATGGGACTTAGGAGTCTCAATTGCTCTGAAATCCTTTTCCAAGTCATCATCATCATCATCATCAGTTCTCTTAATAACAATGAAAGGCAACTTTTATTTTACAAAAGTAATAATAATAATTATTATTATTTCAAAGTAAGAAAAGAGTTGATTCCAGAGAAAGTCAGATTATTTGAGATAGAGGCAATAAATACTTTATCTTTGAATTTGAAATCTTAGTTATCTGATTAACTATTGACTGTCTAAAAATATGAAGTGCCACAGAAAGATATAGATAATTCAGAGAGGACAAGGAAGTCATAAATAAATGAAACCTTTTAATTCTATTTTATAAAGATTTTGTGTGAACAAAAATACAGCAAAGTTTCAGTAAGAACTTTGTTCCCATAATAATAATGGACATTTAGCTTATACTTTACATCTATCTCCCCACTTGAGTCTCACAACAGCCTTACATGAGAACCTATGACATGAGAAGTCATAAATAAATGAAACCTTTTAATTCTATTTTATAAAGATTTTGTGTGAACAAAATACAGCAAAGTTTCAGTAAGAACTTTGTTCCCATAATAATAATGGACATTTAGCTTATACTTTACATATATCTCCCCACTTGAGTCTCACAACAGCCTTACACGATACCATTAACTACATTTTAAAGATGAAGAAACTGAGATTAAGAAAAAATAAGTAACTAATCGAAAGCACAGAATTAGTAAATATTAAAAGCAAGAATCCTACCAAGCTCTTTCAAATCCCAGACCTAATGTGCTATCCCATGTTATGTTACTTCTACAATCTTATAGGGAGGAAAGACACAAACAAACTTCTATACAATAATGTGTTAAACTGTTGAGCTTACAGAACAAATTGGTAGGTAGATGAATCTGAGAATGGAAGCTGTTATCTGTGATGGAGGAATATTGCAAGTACATGTTCATATATACACATCACTTTACTTCTTTACTCCTGTTTTCATATCTGCAAAAGAGAAATATAAACTAGATGAGTGTAGAGGAACGGAACTCTGAAGAGGTATGCTTGAATCTAGGATGGCATGGCGCTTATAGTAATGTAATGGTTGCATGCACTCAGTATGTTGTAGTGATGTAATTGTACTGAGTTATTTAAGGGAGTCTCAGACACAGAAGGCTCTCTCAGACACAGACACAGAAAAGACTTCAGGCTCCAGACTCCAGATTCCAGACTCCATCTTTGACTAGCCACACGGCAGCTCTCCTGTCTCCTTCACTGCTCCACCTAAAGACCAAGGACTTGGACTGATCCCAAAGTTCTCCAGAGAGCTAGCCTAGACATTCAGATGACTCTCAGATAGCTTCTAGTTCTAAATAAGACAATTAGCTCTTTTTATTCTCCATAGAGGTGATAGAAAAAAAAAGAGGAAGAAGAAAGAAATGAAAAATACTCCTAGAATTTCCAACAGGATAACATTCTCTTAAATATTCAATAACAAAGCTACAATGGAAATTCCCTTAAAAACAAATGTGAAATAAAAAGTCTCAAATTCTTTTAGGATTTGCATAATTTTAAGAATGCCAATGCCATAAAGACTTGTGTTGTTATGATCTTCTAGGAGAAGATTGTGATTAACCATTATCTCACTATTTAAAAGTCAGTGTCAAAGAGCAATAATTATGTGAAGATGACACTGACACTGAAGGGATCAGATTACTGTGATCTTTAAGAATGAGAAAATGATGGAAATTACAAGAGATTTTTTTTTTTTGTGTGCTGGTTTAATTGTCTGATATTTTCTTCGATTGGCTATAATTGTATAAAACATATAGACTACTCAAAAGAATGTATTCATTTATATTAAGGCAAGAAACTGGAACAATGGCCAGAGCCCTGGACTTGGAGTCAGCAGGACCTGAATACAACCTCAAATACTTACTAGCTACATGACTTTTGCAACTTTTTTCTGCTTCAGTTTCCTCAGCAATAAAGTAGGGTTAATAATAGCACATACCACCCAAAGTTGATATGAGGATGAAATGAGTGTAGCATAGTGCCTGACATAAAGTAGGTACAAAATAAATGTTTGTTTCCTTTCTTCCTTTAAAAGGATTTGCATGCAACATAGACAAAATAATTAAGAATCACATCGCATTAAGGATCACTGTAATCTTTAAGGTATACCAGTCACCATCTTGTCCAATACTCACCTGAACAAGAATCTCTTTCTCCTATAGCATCCCAAAAATGTTGTTCATTAGATTTTATGAAATTGAACTCTGTTTCATGGGGCAGTCCATTCCTCAATGGGACAACTCTTAATTGTTAGAATTGTATATTTCAATATATAATAAATCTATCACTCTCCTTCAACTTAGTTTCTGCCCTCTGGAATCTAACAGAAAAATCTAATCCATTTCTACACAATAGGTCTTGCATTACTTGAATAATGTCACTATACACCTCTCTAAAGTTTGTATTTGAAGTCAGATGTAATGGCATATCCCTGCTATCCTTTCTCCTACAGGAAGATAAAAATGGTGGAATCCTTGATTTGAGGATTTTTTAGCCAGATTGTATTAACTGTGTCTGCACTAAATCCAGCACCAGCATAGTAAGCCTTAGAAGCTAAGAGCTGCCATTCTGCATAAAAAGGGGGAAAATTTTCCTAGGTCAGAAAAAACAAAGCAAGTTAAAGCTACAACACTGAACAATCATGAGATCAGGCTCCTCATATTACCATTATACTTTTAGCCTGGGAGAGTCAGGATGACAGTCTGAAAAACAAGCACACCCAAAATCATGTATTGAAGATCTTATGACTAGGATGGACAAAAATATTCAGCATCTATAGGATCTCAGACATTTATTCAAAATATGAACCTCTTAAAATGCTCTACCACCTAGCTATATAATTGATCCCAATGTTATTAGGACACATGCACAGTGAACATTTTTATTTTAATCTTTAAAAGAGGAGATTTTAAAATCCTTTTAAAAACCAGCTCAAAGCTTCATAGATACATTTTAAACATATTAGGGAAGAAAAGTAATTTCAGATCTGTGTTTTCCAAATTACAGAGAATTCAAGATGTGGGAATTCCTTCCATAGATATAGGTAAACAGCTCCTCAGTAAGTTGGAGTTCTAAAGGATGCCAGTGGACCCAAGGAGCCTGAGAAGCCTGAGAATTTCTAATGTTCCCAGGGGCTAGGTAGTATATGATTGAATTAGGGTCTGAAGTGAGGTCTTTTGAGGGCTTGATCAACTACATTAGGCAGTCTTCAAAAATAATAAGAAATAATCCAAATATGTATCTAGTTTGCTTTGGACCCTGTTATGTGATAAAACAAACAAATAAAAATACATTTCTTCCTACTTTTGTTTTCCTCTGGATAAATATTAAAATTAGCAGGTATCTCTTCCCTTAGGGTCCAAGAAGTGAGGCCAGGATCATTTTCCTCAGAATTGTTTGAGGTAAATCCCATATTGGTTGGGTTGCCACAGCAAATTGACAAAATTGATAATCGGCGTGTGGATAATCAATATTAAATTCCTTCCAATAATCTTAATTAGTTTAAGAAAAGCCAATTATGTTCATCATATATTTGACATATTTGCTAATGAATTACTTCTTTCTTAGTTGCAAAAGCAAACCAGAAGGGAGGCATTGTTCTAACAGAGACCTGAAGTTCTGATATGTCTCAATGACCAAAGCATATCAGCATTTCAAGAGAGAGCTCATTTCTCCATGGTTCCTATTATTTGTCTACTTCTTTTAAGTAGTTTATTGTTAGTTTTATGAAGGTTAAAGAGAAGCTATAATCTCTATATCAAAGGAAATGGCAGCCAAGAATAGTGTAAATAATAGTCATCACTAGTCGAGGTGTGTCAGTCTCCAGTCTCCAGGTGCTTTTCTTTAGTGATCTTGCCAACCAGTCACAACAGAAAGAATGGTGGCATTCAACAAAAAAGTCAAACTAGATCGTTCTTTATGCACAGTTAAACAACCTCTCCTGCAAATAAAAACAGATATACACACACACACATGCTATACTGGCTAATAAACCAAGAGTATAAATGAAATCTATTTACATAAATGAAATCTATTTATAAAAAGCATCTCACAGACTCTTCACAATCATGGTAGTTGCTTCAAGGAATTATTAACAATGTTCACATTTAATATTCTGATCAGAACAGGCCATGACTTCCACTAGGGGGAAAATCAGTTTTGATGTTCCACGATTATTTTTTTCTTAGTTTAATCACAGAAACTAAATAAACTATCAGAATATACAAAGCAAATGACACACAAAAACTAGCCTGAGGCAATAAACACATCTTCAATGTGTACATGTTATTTTAATTCTGCTTCTCAGGAGCTTTTTTCTTAGTCTTTTCAGAAATAATTGTTTCAAATATGAATTAACCTAGCTTACAGATATATATTTTCTTCCATTGACATAGAATAACTTTGATTCCAAAGTGAGGAAATACTTATCTACTCATCTATCTATCTATCTATCCATCCACAAGCACCCTCTACTATATATTCACATATATACATATAAATATTCATATATACACACATTCATAGATACATACATATTCATAGATTCACATACATACATATACATATTATGAAGATTGGTCTCTTTTAAGTATTCAGTGAAAATGTGCCTTAAGATGAATCTGGGTTTAGGGGAGTTTTCTAAATGTTTTGCTAAATGAATCTGTAGCCATATATTGAGCTTGGAATGAATTTTACAAGAAGGAGGGAACTATATCTGCCCTAGCTGCTTACTGTAAAATACTTTGAAACTTTGTTATATATCATCTGTATGAGTTATCTCCCCAATAGTTTAGATCATCATCCTCACATGCATTTATCCATGTCCTCCCATAAAGCTTCAAATCACGTTCCATCCAATGTACTGGTAGCCTTCCTCTTGACATCATGTAAATATCTATGGAAAAAAAGACTGATTATTAATTGTCTATCACTCTTGGTACATGACCAGTATACATATTTTCCAGTCCTAAACCTCACTGATGATAATTTTTACATTGTTTTTCCTCTGCAATTCTTGATGAGCAATATGTGGTGGCCATCAAATATTTCTTCATTGTCCCTTGTAAAACTTTTGATTTAGTTTACTAGGAGAATATTATTACTTAAAACTATAGTACTTTGTTCCAAGGGGAAATGTAAGATAATTAAAAAGTAATCTAACTCATTCTTCAATTTTCATACTCATAGAACTAGTTCTGTGAGTAAATCATACTACTTTATATCAAAATCACTCTGAACCATAAGCAATCTTCATCCACTTAGGATGTATTGTGTAAAGGGTTACTTTACATCAAACTTAACGTATGATTATAAACTTATTTAATTTCAAAGACTTTTCAAACTATATTCTTTTTGAGATCTGTATGAAATTACATGTGTCACAATGCTTTGGGACCATAGAGATTTTCTAATCAGAATGAAGTGAAGTAAATAAATAGTTGAAGACAGGATAATTGAATGGAAGGGAATCAATAAATTAACCAACATGATTAAGGTATTTCTATTCTGGGTGCTGGGAAAATGAAGAAAGAAATGAAATAGTTCTTTCTCCCCTGGAACTTACATTCTACTAAAAAATAAAATATCTATGGATAAATAAATACAGAATATGCACAAAGCCAATGGAAGGCAATTTTGTGAGTGGGAAAAGAGGCACTAGTAAAGGGAGGGATTAAAAAAATACTGATATATAAAGTGATATCTGAGCTAAGATTTGAAATAATGTAGGAATTTTTAAGAAGCCAAGGTGAGAAGTGAGCATATTTTAGACAAGGAGACAGCCAAGAAATGAAATGTGTTATATGTATGGAACAGCAATATAGGGTAATTTGGCTAAAACACAAAATATGTAAATGAGAATAATGCATAATAGAAAGGCTGACCAAATTATGAAATTCTTTTAATAGCCAAAAGAAGGATCTGTATTTGATCTTATAGGACATAGGGAGCTATGTGGATGATTGAATGAAGAGGAGAGAGAGATACGAGACAAAGGTGACCAAAAAAAATATGTTGTAATATCTTAGCAAGAGATTATCAAGCTCTGAAGCAATACGGTGCTCATGTGGCAAGAAAGTAATTAATGTGAGATATATTGTGGAAGTAGAATCAACGAAAGTTATCAGTCAATTAGAAAGAAGTTTGAAGACCAAAGGATAACCCCAAGGTTGTAAACATAGTTGATGGGAAAGATGGTGTTACCCCAAAAATAAAGTTAAATAAGTGAAGCAGGTTTAAATAAAAAGATAAATTCTATTTAAAACAAGCTGTGTTTTAAATATGCATAGAAAATGTGATTCAAAATGCTCACTGGGCATTTAAAGATGGAAAATCGGAACTCAGGAGAGAAAAATAAAGGACAAATATTTAGCTCTGGGAGTCACCTACATAGGAAAGAAAGGACAGAGACAGAGACAGAAAGAGAGACAGAGGGACAAAAACAGAGAGACAGAGAAAGATAGGGATTATCTAGAAGTAGAAGAGGCAGCATGGTACACTACAAAAAGCAATAGATTTTGAATCAAAGAATATAGGCTCAAATCCCAGCTTAGCTACTTGGAAATATCATGGCATCTTTCTGGTCCTCTATGATCATTTCCAGTTCTAAATCTGTAGTAGTATAATGGACAATGAGAAAAGAAAAGGATCATCCAAGATGGAGGCTTCAAGTGTAGTATCAGGTAGGAGCATTTTATGGATAATGGATGATGACGTAGCAAAATAATCACTAGGAAGGGAGAAGAGAATCAAGAAAGAATAGTATCATAAAAATCCAGAGAGGAGAGAGCAGCTAAAAGAAGTGGATGGTCAACAGTGTCAATGCTACAGAAAAATCAAAGAAGATGAAGACTAAGACTGGTAACTTCAAAAAGAGCAGTCCCATGTACTCTGCTAAAAGCTAAGAATAGTGTGAGAAGCTTAAGGAGAGAAAGGAGGGTTTGGAACAGCTTATATTGGCAATGAGATAGTCTATTAGGGGAAAAAAGAAAAAAAAGTACAGAAATTCAAGCAAGCAAAACAAGCTCCTGCCTTCAAGGAGTTCAAAATTTAATCAGGGAAGGTAATATAATTTGTTTGATAACAGATAAATACATATATATAAATGTGAACATATAAATTCCTGCTTTTAAGGAGCTTACATTTTAATTAGAAAAGACAGTATGTATATATGTAGTATATATGTATATATGCAAGGTATATATGCACATACACACACACACACACACACACACACACACACACACACACAAAGAAAGAAACAATTTATTTGTTTTAGATAAATTGCTAGAAACCAAGGGAGGAAAGGGAAAGGAAGGGACAGCTCACCAATCAGAGCTTAGGTTCCAGGAGTAAAAGTCCCAGTTTCAATAGAAAGAGAAGGTAGGGCTATGAGTTGCATGACTTAGATATCTAGTACAAATAAGAGACCAGTTGAGTTTATGTGACATAAATTTGCAATAAATCCAGTCAGCCTTATTGTCAAATTTTTCCTAATACCATTCAACAGCAACTGAGTAGAAACAAAGAAAATGGATTGTGAAACCAATCCAAAATTGGGGTTTGACAAGGTATAAATGGCATTAGGACAAGGGATTCACTATAGTTTTTGGATTCATTATAGCTGGAGTATTGTTGTCCAACAGAGAGGGTACAATTCAGAAAACATAGATTTGTAGTACATCCAATTGGCACAGTTGTGTGACTTCCTTCAGTGGTATTCAGCCAACACAGAAATTTGGAAATGACAACAGTATCAGCATCCAGGAATTTCCTGTTTGTTAGAATAGAATCAATTTTTTTGTTATTTTTTATGATTCTCTATATCTAGTGACTTGATTCTTGAAGCAATATACTCGTGGTACATGGGCATGAAGCTCCTGCATATTCTATATCTCTTTCAAACCATGTTTGCCAACAAATCTTTTATTTTCCTCTTCTATTGTCCTTTTTACAATGAAGTCACTGAGCATGTGTTAATTTGTGTTGGTTCTATCAAGTTCTTCATGGAATTACTCTTCTCCTTTTACAACAGTTATAGACATACAAAGTACAGTTATTTTCATCCTTTTTTCAAATGTTTATCATAAAGACTGCAGTACAGGATGAATAAATGCCCAATGGAATACGATTCCTTGCCATCTTTCAGAATACAGGAAAACTAATTGCGTCCATTCCTGTTTTTGCTTCTTTAAGGAACATCTATAAGCTGTCCTCTCATCTCATTCCAATTTCATTTTTGTCTTCTCTTTTCACTGAAGTGAGAAAATCTGGGTTGATTTTATTCAGTGCTTCAAGTAGTATGCCCACTCACTGGACACTGGACAACAATTTCACAGAGCATTGATGGCTAAATTAACATTCATATATTATTTTAAAATGATCAACCTTTCTTTCTCCCTTTTACCACTCTTGTCCATGTCATTGTATCAGCAGAAGAATTTATATAAGATTGTGGTCCAGTTTATGTTGTCATTATCATTATATGTTCTTGTTTAGTCATTTCAGTTGTGTGCAACTCTTTATGATCTAATTTGGTGTTTTCTTGTCAGAGATACTGGAATGGTTTGCTATTTGCTTCCCCATTTTATAGATGAGGAAACTGAAGCAAACAAGGTTAAATGTCTGGGGCAGGGTTCCACAACTAATAAGTGTCTAAGGTCAGATTTGAATTCAGGAAGATAGATCTTCCTGACTTCAGATCTGGCAATCAAACCAATGCAATTTCAGTCTAACGTGTATTCATACAAAGGACTCGTGTATTAAAAATCATTAAGTCCTTCATTCTCAATTCACTGGAGAGAATCAGTGAGCTTCACTAACTACATTTCTATAAGCATGAGGGATACTACAAATATTGTCCTTATCATGCCAATAGGAGTCTTTATGAACCATGGCAAGTAGGATTTCAGTGTTGCCATCAGCACATGCACAGTCACTGAAAGAATGAAAATCTCTTTTCTTAAGAAAAACAGAGCTTAGCTTTGTACTCTTCTTCAAGTGGAATCTGAGACACCAAAGCAAGAAACAATTTTCTACTTTCATTAGTCCCGAGGCAATCAGTAAGTGAGTGGTCCAGAGATTCACAGAATCATTGAATTTTACTGGACTGCTAGATCAATATGAGTCAGCAGTGTGATATGGTAACCAGGAAAGAGATTGCAATCACAGGCTTTATTGAGAGGCACAGTGTCAAAGTTGAAAGAGGAAATAGTTTCATTTTACCCTGCCGTGGTTCAACCACATTTGGAGCATTGTATTAAGTCCTGGGCACCAACCACATTTTAGGAAATACCCTGGCAATCTGGAGACAATTCACGGAAGAGTAACTTCAAGAATTTTGAAGGGCCTTGAGTTGATGCTCTATATATCAAAGGAAGTTGGGATTTTTAATCTGTGTCAGAGATGACTTTGATGGCAATAGGGATAGAAAATGACTGCTATCTTCAAGAAGAATTAAATGTGCTCTGCTTAGAACAAACACAGGGTGTTCCCCAAAATTTGAGTAAAGCTTGAAACTTAAATAACTTTTAATAGCTTAAGACTACAATCAGATTTGTAAATCTGTAAAGTCATACAATATTAGCACAGGGTGCCTCTGAATCTGAAAGTGGTATATTTCCTCTCATTAGAGGTCCTGAAAGAAATCTAAATGAGTATTTGATGAGATTTGATAAAGAGAGTTTTTATTTAGATGTGAGGAAAATTACATAGCGTCTGAGGCAATGTGTAACTCCCTTTCATCAAAACTATTTGGT
The DNA here is from genome assembly GCF_016432865.1 of Antechinus flavipes. Classification (NCBI taxonomy): domain Eukaryota; kingdom Metazoa; phylum Chordata; class Mammalia; order Dasyuromorphia; family Dasyuridae; genus Antechinus; species Antechinus flavipes. The sequence goes on from NC_067398.1 coordinate 533,351,645, forward strand.
ACAGTAGAAAGACTTAAACACCGCTCAATAGGCCCAACAAAGTAATCAGGACCCAGAAGTAGCAAAGTATACCACTGTTAGATAAACTCATAAAGTGAGGATTCTTACACTTCATAAGAACTACCCATAAAAGTGGAAATTTAGGTTGTCAGAAATTAAATTTAGCTCAACCTCTTATACCTTGTACCCATAAAAACTCCAAATAGATATTTAACCCAAATACAAATCATTTTTAATGGAGAAAAGAAGAAGAAGATATATTCAGCAAGTATTGCTATATAAAGAATTCTGAACAAGGAAGAGGTGATTATAAAGAGTAAAATTCACTTCAGTGGTATAAATTGTCATGATTGATCTTTTGAATAATCATGTATTTTATTGAGGAAGTCTCACAATATTATGAACACAAATATAATCAATGCAATGTAATGTGCAAAATAAGCATGTGGAGAACCTCATAATCTGGAGGGAATCCTTCCATTTGGACTCTGCGGCAGATTCTTTCTTTACCATTGATAAATTCCTTTGTTGAGCATACACTGAAGACAGTTTCTTCTTCTTCTTCTTCTTCTTCTTCTTCTTCTTCTTCTTCTTCTTCTTCTTCTTCTTCTTCTTCTTTTTTTTTTGCTGAGACAATTGAGGTTAAGTGATTTGTTCAGGGTGATACAGCTCGTAAGTGTTAAGTGTCTGAAACCAGATTTGAACTCAGGTCCTCCTGACTTCAGGGCTGGTGCTCTATCCACTGTGCCACTTACCTGCCCCTGAAGGCACAGTTTATTAAACTTTTATTTTTGTCAATCTGTTACAATCCAAAGGACACCCCCCCCAGAAATTTTTAAATGAATAAATTAAAATATGTGATTAAAAGTAAACTAATAATATTGAAATAATAACCATAATGTGTGGGTGTGTATTAAACAAAGTTCAAAGAACAGGGATTTTAAAAATCCCTGGTTTTAGTTTAAATTATTTTATTATAAAATAATCAGAAGATACTTGAACAAAATTATCTCTAGAATTGCATTTATCAAGGCATCTTCTATGATTTTAGTATAAGCTATGTCCGTATTTTTTCCTAGCTAGCATTGTGCTTTTTTTTGGAATAAATCAACAATAATATGTTCTTATATTCTCAATATCTTTCAATCAATCATACTATTCTAAAGATATGTTCTAATGTAGAGAATGGTTTGAAAAATTTTGCCATCTTTCTATGCTGAGAATTCCCTACACATGTATGTTCTTCTTTCTTGTTAAGGTTTTATAAGAACATTAATTATGATAATGATAATAATAGCTGGCATTTGTTTAATACTTTAAAGTTTGAAAATGTTTTGCTTTTTCTACTTCATTTGGGTTAATAGCTTTTGGGTATATTGATTTTTTCATATTCTTTTAATTTTTCTACCTTGACATATAATGTAATATAATCCCTAAATGCTTTCAAAATTTTATTGCATCAAGCACAATGTCTGAGATATGTAATTGGTCTAATTTGGAAAGTCTTCCCAACTTTGTTTTCCTAAGTGCCATTAGGAAAATAAAGTATTAGCATAAAAATAAAGGAACTTCTCTATTGTTACTTATGAAAATAGAATGCTATAGAAATATTGTCAAATGTGTTTCATGTTTACATCAATTTGTTGGTCTCTTGCCAGTTTCCTCCATGAATGTCCTCAGGATGTGATTCATTTGTAACTTATAATTAACTTTCTATAAATTTGTTTTTACTTTGATTTTTTTCATTCTTTTAAAAGGTGTAATTGTTCACAGTTTTACAACATTCTCTTCCATATGTTTCACAGATTAGTTTATTTTTCATACCATCATTTCATATCATCATTTTATCCCTAAACTGTCAACTTTCTGCTTAGGATGGAGATCAACTATTTGTTGACACCAGTGCTCTCTGGAATCTTTTGACATATTTAAACAAAACAATCTATCACCACTTTTTAAAAGCCTTTAGAACTATGTCATCTCCTCAAAAATGGGTGTTTTTTTGGACAAAAGAAGAAGAAAAGGGAGATAATACAGGAACATGAAGCACAATAGGACTTAAAACCACTTTTAGCAGATTAATTTATTTAAAAAGCTACTATGTAGACTGAGTACCTAAAAAAAGTTGAGAGCTGAAATAGGAGTTGAAAGATAAGAACAAAAATATTTTGCTTACTTACAAATTGTGGTAAAAGACAACCATAGAGGTCTGTGTTGTCAGAATAAGGGGGTTTATCATGCTGGCAGGCTGAAAATCTTCAGTATTTGGAGAGAATGGCAATAACTTCTCATAATGATAGGGAGATACTCATAAGAAACTAAGTGATGGAGAAAAGGAGGCAGGAACTACATGCCAATGTCCTACTTTGGTTGATATTCCTTCTTAAGATGCTATCCCTGGCTCAGAAAAGCATCTGAGAAAATGAAAATTTGTCATTTTGTAAATAGTTTGAGAAAAAAAAAAGTTATCCCGGCTAACTTAAATTGTAGCCAGCCTGAGGGATGATGATATATTTCACTTATTGGTCCCACTAAGCCACACACATTCACAGACACAAACCTTGTCCACTATAATACACCCCACCTACATACTCCTCAATAGCTTTTAATTTTACCACAGTTCAGAAAACAGGTGAAGTTAATTCAATTTCTCTTTTCTTTCTTTCCTTGAATACAATTTTCTTGAGGTTGGTGAATACATCTTAACTTGGCCTAACCAAAACAACAACAAAACCCCAGAGTTCTTCCAAAAATAGGCTCAAATCTATGAGTAAATGCTTATTTTCATGGCTGTTGCATTTTAAAAGATTTTTTGGCCTTATGTGCATAATACTACACAAAAAAGCTCGCTAAGCAACCTTTTTTTTTAATAATTGGACTTATGATTACATTAGCATAGGGAGAAGCTGTTGAGAAAACTCTATCAATACAGATGCTCACTTGCTCTGAATCTCACAATCTTACAGTGATCTGGCATAGTGAGATGGTAAATGACTTAAATAGTTAGTAGATATCAAATACCCAGGTCTTTCTTAACTAGAGGACCACTTTCTATCCAATCTCTCCCACTCTGCATCTCTCTCAAATGAACTATTTAAAAATGAATTGTTTTCATAAGACAAAAGAGAATGGACTATAGCAATGACGGGCTGAATTTAAGAGAGCATTCAGTAAATACAAATAACAGCATGACTAAGTTCTGTCTTCTATTTATTATTCAGAACACTTGTAGAAAACATGATTGACTATTCATTTCCATAACCTGATAATTTTTGAATAATGAACTATATTTTTTCGATCCACAATCTCTTCTCTGAGATTGAGGCAAACTGGATCATGGCAATAGAATAAAGGTCAAAGGCTCCCACAGCCTGCACTTACATAATAAGTCTCAGTCATAAGTTAACCTGTAGTTTCAAAATGGTATTGGTCTATCTGCCATAATTGGTCTATCTAACATGCTATATTTGGTCTATCTGATTATATAAATACCAATTCCCATAATTGCTTTTATGCTACAACAGAATAATGACAATAATAACAATATATTTATATAATACTTTGAGTTTTTCATACCTTATTTCATTTAATGAGCTCTCACATACTAAAAGTATCTTTCAGTAAGTTGCTTCATTGACATTACAATACTAGTGCACTCTATTGTAATATCAAGATTAGATTATTTTCTATCTAAAAGAACCATCAGTATAATCTTTTCAGAAACCACTTGTTTTATTTATTCTTCCTAAATAAAATCCTAGTGACCTGAAAAAGTCAGTGCAGATGTTAGTCCTGTATAATTTGCTTGAAAGAAATACCTAAGACATGGAGAAACTATATCCTATTATTTATTTTTGTCTATTTTCCATCATTAAATCACCAGATTATTCATTCCCCATGGCCAACAAAAGAAACCTAAGAGAAACAGTACATAATAAATGTATCAATAAAGGAAACTAAGAAAAAGACAGTGAGAAAGGAAGTCCTGTATCATTCTTCCAATAAAAGTCTGCGGCTTGGTGATAGAGTCAATCACAAGAAGTTATGAGAAAAAAAGTAGGAGAAAGGAGAAAAAAGATATATGGTTTCTATCTCAATAACATTTTTCTAAGCTGCATGTGGATAAAAGAATATAAAACCCTTCATCTTAACATATCAAAGTCCCTGCTGGAGACATTCAGAGATTTTAAGAGAATCCTGGAAGAGATATATAAACAAAAGAAAAACCTTACTTCTTACAGCTCAGAAATGGAGGCTGAATTACTATTCTTCTGTATCAAATAATAGTGCATATTAAAGTCAGCCCAGATTCCAGGAATAACTCTCCGAACTAAGCAGATATTTTAGCCAAAGGAAAAAAAAAAAAAAGACACAGAGCTACATTTTCAATGGATTCACTGCTTCAGCAATTTCATAAAATTTTAAGCCAAGCATTCCACAAAACCCAAATCATGCCTCAAAAATATATAATGATTAGGCACTTTGTCATTATAATACTAATAACTCAAGAGCATTTCCTGTTCACTCAGTAATCACTATACCCCATAGTAATTAACACCTTGCCCTTCAGACTTGAAGTTTATTTAGTCCAGGATATGGTTATCACCTTGCAACAGGAAGCACTCACAAATAATCATCTAACCATATCCCTTAGGCCCCAGGTTACTCAGGTTCAACAGGCCAATGAAGCTTTGAGTTTAACTTTAAGGAAACTGGGTGGCAGGTTGGTTAGCATTTTCTAGTGACCTTTCTTTGGAATAAAAAATAGAATATGTACACTGTGATAGTAATTTTAGTTATGTAGGCATCATTAAAAATAATGTAGTAAAGGAAAACTTTATAAAACATCATTAATGTTCTCTTAAAGTAACTCTTTGAAGATATACCATTTTCAAATTGCTGGAGATAAGGGAAAGAAATTTCTTTCCTCAAACTTTATTTCCTGTAGCTTTCTTTTTAGGTGCTAAAGAAAAAGATTTATGTGAGGTTTGTAGTAAACCTCGATAATCCCTTTAAACTGGATAACCTTTATGTCTGAAGGAACTCAGTTAATTAGGTCTGTTAATATTATGTGACATATTAGAGTGTAAACTAAAAAAAAATGAGGATCAAAAGAAGACCAGTCAGTCCTGTTCAAGGAGAAGGCAATGACATGAAGAAATCAGTGTAACTGTAGCATCCCACTCATTTGTGCTCAGGCTTAGAAATGTGGGAGGAGATGATTTCTGAGTAGTGATACTGAACAGACCTCTGTCAATACATCCTTTATTCACATGGACTACACAAGTTGGATGAAACGTGGTTTTGGCAAAGTCCATAGACTGCTGGGTCTGTCTTAGCAAAATGATTTGGCAGACTAAGCTATCTAAAAAGGACAGATTAAATGCAATAAAAATCCCAGAACCCAAATAGCAAACCAAAGATTGGGGATGGGGAAGCATTGGAATAGAGGGAATTTTTTAAGAGAGTCTTTGTATCCCTAATGCCTAGCACACACTGGGTGTTTAATAAATAGTTGTCAGAACAATGAGTCAATCAGTCAAAAACATTTGTTAAGTACTTACTATAGAGGTGGTAATTCAATGGATTCAGCACTGAGCCTAGAATCAGGAAGACCTAACCATAAATAGCCTATAGTTGTGTGATTCTGGGTGAGTCTCTGCCTTTGATTCACTGGAGAAGGACATGGCAAACCACTTCAACATCCTTGTCAAGGAAAACTCACATGGGATTGATGAGACCCTGAATATTGTTTCAGACCCCAAAAAAAAAAAAAACCCTAAAGAATTGATCCTTGAGGCAAGCAGGCAGAGTTTTGATAGAGTTCAGTTTAGTTCCATGGTCCCACCCTTTGGGGAGGTGGTCCAGTCTGAAATCCAAGTTATACCAAACACCTGAGACACACCTTCTGTAGAGGTCTGGAGCAATCTCACTTTGGCATGACCTGTCAAGAATCCCAGACATGTCCTGGAGGCTAAATTTTCTATATAAAACAACTTATGGCCCATGCCTTTGCTGCCACTTTCCACTGTACTCTGTCTCCTGGTGTCTTTCTCCTTACTCTCCCTTCCCCTGTGTCCCTTGGTATATCATCTCTAACTCTAATGTGCTTCTCAATCCTACTTCTTCTTACAACTAACTTTTTTAGGGTGTTGTCTTTTTCAGGATTTAGCCTACCAGCTAAGAGCATGTCCAACATCCTGAGGTGCTCCCTTTCCACTGGATAATTTTAAGTTCCACTGAGGAACTTGTATTCTCTCCCAACTCTATTTCATATTTACCATTTCTGGTATCTATTGGATCCCTCCATTTTGTCTGAAACCTATTCCCCTAAATAAATCTACCTTTTGCCAAAGTGAATGGCCATTGTGAATTCTTCACATGACCAAACCCCAACTTTTGGTGCCTGTCATTATTTGAAACCCTACATCATAGATCATATAAGGGTCACAAAGAATTATACATAATTGAACCCTGAACAACTATCTATCAATTCCTAGGGATACAACAAAAGGCCAAAATATTCCTTGACCTCGAGAAGCTTACATTTTAATGGGGGAAAATAATACATAAAAAAAAAAAGTTGAAAGAGGGGAGATTAGCCATCACCAGGACATGATGAAGTCCTGCTCTGTGCCTCTTCTTTAAGTAGAAGATTTCAGAGTTTTTGATGATGTCCACCCTCAACCATCTCTAAACAGAGAGAAGGAGTGATCCAAGGGATACTGAGGACTTGTGAGCTTCAAAATTAATGCGATTTTGCCTAAAGATGAGTCTTCATTTCTCTGTCTCTGCCTCTGATCTCTCTATGCTCTATGTCTCTGTATCTCTGCATCTCTCTCTCTCTCTCTCTCTCTCTCTCTCTCTCTCTCTCTCTCTCTTTCTCTCTCTCTCTCTTTCTCTCTCCTTCATATACACAAACACACACACACACACACACACACACACACACACACACACACACAACACACACAAAGAAGATCGTACTGTAAACCTGTATACTGATACCTTCATCTTAAACTCTCTTTGGCCCTCTGTTGGTTGCTCTGGAATTCTGGAAGCCTTCAGGGTGACAGTTTTTGACTCTCATGAACTTAACAAGTGAGTGAGCTCATATTGGCATGTCTGTGTACAAGCAAAGCTTGGGTAACTAGTGAAACTCTTCCTTATTAGCTCTTGCTTTCACTCAGGGTGATAACCACAGAGTTCAAGAATGAGAGAACATGTCTTCTAGTACCAAGGACTAGCTAACATGAAGCTACATAATGGAGAAGGGATAGCCCATGCCAAGAGGGAGGAAGTCTTTCAAAAGATTTTTGTTTTCACTCCAACTGTAATCTAAGTAGCATATCAAGTTAATGTTTAAACTCAAAGTCATTAAACTTTTCAGTGTGATTTCTCTTAAATTTTCAGCAGAGGGAGAGTTTTAAAAAATTCCCAGGAACAATAGATGTTTACTTCAGGTGAGGTGCTAAGGGGAATCTTTTTGATTTTCTTCAATTACTAGAAAACTGGATTGACATTAAAGTGAAACCAATCAAGAAAAATCAAACTACAGAAGGCATGACATTGCAGTTCAGAACTATGTATACTTGAAGCCTTTTTTTCCCCCAGGCTTGGAACTCTAATGCACAGAGGAAGAACGGAACTGAACATCAAAAATTCACAGACCTACTCTGTTTTGCCCAGGTTTTCTGTGGGAACCAAAACATCTGCAGGAAAACATTTACAGAGACCTGTGAGTTCTTCAACTATGTGTGTGGAACATATGCTTGAGAAACTGTTAAATATAAGAGTGTATGGCTGCCTTGTCAAAAACTTATAGCTCAAGCTCTCCCTCTTCTTGAATATTTTTTAATTGGTCAATTAGTTCCATAAGTATTTGTGGAAAGCAAATCATGAGCTTGTATTTAAGGAAGAGAGTACATGGGGCTGTTTGAAATTATCTGGGCTTTGAAGAAGCTGTCATTTGACTGAAATTGTAGGCTGTGTCCACATACACACAGATCAGTTTGATTATTTCAAGTAATTGCCTTGGATATTCACTGAACTGAGTCAATTCAATGATGGATAGAATATGTAATTGAGTTCCTTCTGTCAAATCACTGGTTAGCCAGTTGGTCTAAATCTAAATAGTCAGGATACTCATACCACAGCTTGAATCTCTCTAAAGTCTGAACTTTGCTTTTTTGTTGCTTTTCAAAGCCCTAATTTTATCTCCTCTTGTAGAAATCCTCTCTACTACTGTTAGATCAGCAACTCTAAGAGACTTGAGAGAAAAAGAAATTATGGGGCTTGACTATGGTCACACAGGCAGTTTGCATAAGAGATAGAGTCCAGTTCCCCTTGACTCTAAAGTCAACTCTTGCTCAGGCCATGGATATATAATGTATATATGTATATACATATGTAATATATATATATACATAAATGTATAAAATAGCAAATATATGCATAGTATATACTATGATCCAGGGACAATACTGAATGCTTTGTAATTATTATCTAATCTTTGATCCTCACAACAACCTTGGAAGGTAGATGTTATTATTATCCTTACTTTAGAGATAAGGAAACTGAGGCAAATAGAAAGGACTTGCCTAGGGTCACACAGCTAGTAAGTGTATATGTTCCATTTTTTAACTTAGTCCTTTCTAACTCCTGACCCAATGTTCTAATCATTGTGCAACCTTATGATAAACCAGAACAGACTGACACATATGTATACATATTACATATATGTATATGATGCATATATATATATATATAAACTCTCTTCATATGCACATAGATAGATAGATAGATAGATAGAGATATGGAGATATTTGGGGGAAATGAAACAATGATACTCAATACAGTGAGAAAAATGCTATGGCTGCTGGTGGCCCATTAGCTACACAGAACCCAATTTTGAAATTCCTTTCTGAACATCTCTGTTCTTTATGCTAATCATTCATGAGCAGATATTATATCTGATCCATTACAATCTCCTTCCTCTGGTCTTTAATTGGATTTTATTAACTAGCATCTATTGTTAGACTGAAACAATAACACAAAAACTGGGAAAAGAAAATAGGCTGAATGGCATTCTCATTGTGGTGAATAATTTGAACAGGTGGGCAAATTGAAATATTTAGTGATTTGCTTTGTTTTAGTTTGTATTTAAAAGTTTATAATGATCAAATACTTTTGTTTTAAAGTAGACCTTGTATTGAGTTTGAGTTTCTCTGTAGGTGTTAGATAGAAATGCACATAACTAAGGGTTGATGCTTTCTTTCAGGTATAGCTAGCTGAAATATGTGATCTTTTCAGTTGTTGAATATGAGAACAATAGAAAGAAATGGAATTGTTCTCTTTGGGAGTGGCAAGATAAGGGGGCACATCAGGTAGGTACTTTATTTATCCATTAGTAAATTCTTATTTGTTTAATTTAGTAAAAGAAAACAATAGCTTTTGCTGATCATTTCTTAGGACATAGGTGAGAACATAAGTTTAATTCTCTAGGCCTCTGCAGAAAATGAGTGGTGATCTTTAGAAAGGAAATAGATTTGAAGGCAAAATATGCTTGTTTATCCTCAAAAACAATTTCAGGCAATCTGTGAAAAACATTTTTATTTCTAGCAAAAGTATTACTAGTGCATTTCATATTTTCCCTTCATGTAGGCAAGCCCTGGGGTGAAAGTTAATGCAAATAGTCACTCATATTATAAAGTCCATATCTCCATGGGGCAATCAGATCTTTTGGCAACAAATTGGTGTATATGGGCATGAGAATATCATTTGTGAACAGGAAAACTTGTCCACTTCTAATAAATACATCATTAGATTATCCTTTTCAAACTGATGTGTCCTTTTAAATTGTGCTTTCAAGTTAATGATATTTGGTGAATAGCTAAACAAAGCACCAGTGTTCGTGTCCTGGGGCTATTCAACAGGTGCCCCTTGAGACAATTTTGTTGCTCATAGAGGGATTATTTGTCCACTCTAGGGCAAGCACCACACACACGTGTGTGCCCGCACACACACACATGCACACACACACACACACACACACACACACACACATATGAATGTCTTTTTCTAACAATAGGACTTGAGATTTGGAAGAACACCCTAGCAGCCATCTAGTCCAATTCAAACATGAAAGAAAGCCCCATTATGATATGCCTCAAAGGGGACATGTAGACTCTGCAGGAAGCTCATTTCACTTTTTGGACCCAATAATATTCCAAGATGGAAAAGAATTACAAATAATATAATATTATATTATATAACATAATACCTATATAATATTTAATAATTCATAATCACATATTGATCTCTCTCACTTTTTTTCTTCTCTTGTTCTATTGACAGATTGTCAGATTGTTTACTTATCTTTTTTTCTCTGTACTCAAAAGCACTTTGCCTCCTTATGTACATAGCATACAAACTCATTTTTCATATCATACTACTGTTAATTTTTTTAAAAAAAATTCATCAACTGAAAATCCTTTCATTCATCTGTATTATTCTGTTTGCCAAATTGTGAGCTGAGTCAGGAACAGTCACAAAAGCTTACAAAACATTATGATAAAAACATGGTCCTTATTCTGGCCAATTGAAAGAATGCAGAAGCTTAGAGACAAGAGTGATTCTTAAGCATTGGGTTCTAAGTTAAAATGCTAAGCTAAAAGTTTTAGGTATAATATCATAGAGTTCACTAAAGTCAGTGAGCATCTAATACCTTCTATCTATCTAACATATTTACATCTTCTCCAAGATAAGATATCTGTAGTGAAAACAAAAAAGACAACTTAGATTGCAAAAACAAATACATTATTTCTTACTGTTTCAAAAAATCTATGAAAAATGACCATTCCTAACCATCAAATCAGAAGAATGAATGAAAGGAAGAAAAACAGCCATTTCCTAACTTTATAACAGCTGACATTCATATAAAAATTCAAGTTTTGTGCTGTAATTTAAACCATTTTTCATCTCTCTCCTGGTGAAGCAGATTTAGTAGATATTATTATCCCATTTTACAGATGAGGAAATCAAGGATTTTTTTTATTTAAATAATTTATTCATGATGACACAGAGAGTAGATATCAAAGGTAGTATTTGAACACATCCACCTATTTCTCTTAACATAATTCCAGCCCATTCCACAGTTAAGTTGTGTATCAGTTGTATACGTTGTATGTATATCAGTCACTTGTACACACAACCATTATATTTGTTGTTGTTCAGTTGTATCCAATTCTTCATGACCTCATTTGGGGTTTTTCTTAGCAAAGATATCGAACTAGTTTGCTATTTTCTTCTCTAGTTCATTTTTAAGGAACTAAAGCAAACAGGGTTAAGTGACTTGTTCAAAGTCACACAGCTAGAAAGTGTTAGATTTGAATTTATGAAAATGAGTCATCCTGATTCAGACCCCAGAGACCCTTAGATGCCTTGTAATTAACAGGTGGCATTTACATAGAACCTTAAAGTTAAACTATTTTATATATTATTATATTACAACATATCTCACAATAACCATGTGAGGTTTTATTATCACTATTTTCTAGATAAAGAAACTGAGTATTTGAAAATTTTGGTCTAAGCTCACACAGACATAGACACTATGTCTATATAATTTGTATTTATTTACAGGAATGCACTTCATAATTATTTTAATATAATCGATATGCTTAACTAAAGTTCACAAAAGTTCCCAATACTAAAATAATCAGAGGAAAAGTGAATAAAATTAGCAAAATTTTTTTTGTGTGTAAAAACTTGTAGACAGAGCAAAGTTTTCTTTGATGTATTCAAACAAGAAAAAAAAATCAGCCTCACTACTATGTACTTGCTGATTTCTTTAAACGACATAATATCATAAAAATAAAATAATAGGCTGTATGTTATTAGATGGATATTCTAAATTTTAGAAATTTAACTAAATTGTCTGAGCACTCATTTAAATGATATATATCTGGGCTTTGCTAAAATACTAAAACATACCTACGTGACATCCTCTATTGTACTGAAATAAAATGTTCACCACAAATTCTAAATTATCCTAATTATAATCATGTGTTTGATCATTCTTAAACTAAATTTATATATTTTCCAAGGTAATGAGAGTTGTGGGAGAGGGATAAAAATCTGTTACATCCTAAAGTGAAGATCGGAAATTTAGAAGAACAAACTGTACCTTTCCTTGGGCTCAGGTTACTGGCATCTGGATGCACAGACACATGCAATAAATTGGGGGTTCCACCATAAATCACTCTAACGGTATGCATTGTAAATGTAATGCAGGATTCCCTCTTTATAAGAGTCCCCCTTTAAAACATAACATGACTATGTATACTCCAAACAGTTCAAATATATTTATTTCAAAGTGACAGAAACTGCTACATTCTCACTCTACAATTTTTTTTAAAAATGATTTTTAACAATAAATAGCAGTTGAAGTGAGTCAATTTAGCAGTGACAAAGAGGGTTTTTAACTATAAATGTGGTGCTTAAACAGTTATTTTAGCAGTAGACTTGTCAAGTTGATGTAGTTGGGCATCATAAAAAACTGTTTAAAACTGTAAATTTAACTGTTAAAATTAGCAGTTACATTGTTGGCAGCTAATAGTTGTTAAAATGAAGCAGTAAGAAACCCAAACAAAAAATAACCCCTCAAAACCCAATTTTAATTGTCAGTATCTAAAAATAATAATAAATATACATATAAATATATACACATGTATGTATATGTATATGATTTTATATATATAATGCATAGATGTATATTTTTCAGTTTCACTTCTCTAGGAAATACCTGATAAACTGGCCTAATTAATCCAAGCAGAATAGTTTTACCTAAAACACATATGGTATTTGAAGAAGAGCGGGAGAGCTTGTTCAACATTTTACTAGCAAACCAGAGGTTAAAAACATAGACCTAAGGCACAGAATTCAGCTTGGTAATTAGCTCCCGAGGGTGAATTTCTTTACTCATGGCCCAACTATAATTTGCAGGGTTATCTTTGACTAAGTCATTTGACTACTCTGTGCCTCAAGTTTCCTCATCTATAAAATGGAACTAATAATCTTTAATGTAAATTGGCTTGGTTTAGGAGCTAATGGGCTTGTGGTTGAATATCACTCAATTAAACTCTGCAGCTGTGACTGGAGGAAGGCTTTTTTTTTTTTTCCTTTTCCTTTTTCTTTTTCCTCTTTTTTGTGCCTCATTTTCTTTAGAAGGCAGGGAGATTGAATGGGTCTTCTAAAGAGGAACAGCTGAACACTATGGAAAAGTTGGCTTATAATTTGGACCGTCCACTTGTCCAGGGCAAATACAATCTATGTCTGGGTTTTCTCTCTTGGAATGGCCTCAATATCTACTGGTTGTTGAAAAGTTAGACCACCAAAGTAGATTCCAACAGTTTTTAGTGCTGTTGATTTAGCTTCTGAAGTATTAGAAAAGAGGGAAAAAAAATTTGATAAGAAACTGCAGGCAAGGGCCTTGACTCAAAGGTTGGTCGGGGGTGGGGGTGGATATATATACATATATATATATACATACATACATATATACATACATATATATCCATATACATATGGATACATATCCATATGACGGATAGGAAGAAAGGAACAGATGAACAAAATATGTAAAAGTTATTTGGCCAGTCTGCATTGACCCTACTACTGACTCATTATTAACCAGTTCATTCAGTGAAAATGGTCTCCTAATAAATAACACCCTCAAGTTTCTCTGCAATGAGGTTAGTATGAGCTGATTTAATTGTCACATTCCTAATGAAAGCTTTTAATTATTTCTGACATAATGTTAATTTTTGAATGACACTCTACCTACTACAAAGTGTTTGAAATGTATCTATAGAGACACGGTGCTATGAAATCCAATGAGTATTTTCTGCATTTGCACTTTTTCTCAAAAAACTAGTATTGGTTGCTGACAATTCTAATTACTTTTCTTGAGGTATTTATGAGAAAAATATTTAAATATATTATTTTTACTTTAAGGTGATCATATGCTTGACCTTGCTGGATTTGGCCCAAACATGAAGAGGACTTTTGGAATTACTAGATTTTGTGGAATGACCAGATCAGAAATATTGACTCAGTCAGTTGCAAAGTCAAAAGTTAACATCCATGCATTCTTCACCAATGACTTCAGTGTCTAGTTCAGTTTTTTTTTCCTCCTGCCAACTCCAGCCCTCATATTAGAAAACTCTTCCTTAAGCACCTAAATTCTGCAATCCTTAATTCCCTCATTGTCCTGACCTACTACTCTTCCTCTACCACAATGACACACAGGAAAAGTATTACTTATTACTCTTTACTTAATCATCACCCATACATGGTCCTCATCCATGTTCATGAGCTCTGAATTTGCTTTGCATATTCAAATTTATTGTAATTCTACCCCCTTTCAGTTTTTCATTTCCAAACCTTACTTTTTGTCATCACCAAGATATCCAATCCCTTCACTTCCTAATCTTGCCCTAGGCCATCATCACTTTACTGGCTACACTCTTCACTTCAATCTCTTGGTGACCACCAACATTTTCTCCTTCTTTAGAGTCCTTTGCCACTTCATTTTATCAAAGATCTTGCTCTACAAAACCTCAACTTTGGATCACTTCCTCCATCCTTTTCCTTCATGCTTATGCATGTGCTGCTGAACAAGAGTGAAAAAAATCTTGAAACTACTCTGAGACTACTACAAATTTATTTAATCTCAACTCAGTCCTCACTACTAGAAAGTGATCCTTTTATAACTGAGCAATTGTAGTTTTTCCAAACCTTTTAATTCCTTCTTAAACCTGCCTTGCCGCTTTCTCCCTCCTCTCATTAATCTAAGAATTTTGCCTCATATTTTTACTGAAAAACTTGAAGTTATTCCCTCTTCTTCGACCTTTCCTTCCTCATCATCACATCACTCAGATATCTTCTGCCACTATCTATTCCTTGGCCCTTCTTGCCAAGGCAAACCTTTCTACATGCAGAAGTGATTCCATTTACAGGTGCTTCATTGTTGTTCATCCTTGGTTCTGGAAGAGGACTGATGGCATAATTATGGTAGTTTCTTGACTTGTGCATAAATTGTATTTAAGTGAGTAGCCTCACTCTTTTTTCCTGAGACTTTGAAGTCTAGTAGCAAGACAAAAATCAAGATGACCTTGGCCTTACTAAATTAAAGTGTTTCCCAAGCCTCAGTTTGTCTAACACAATGTCTATTTAATGACTTGATAAATGTTTAATTATTGACCAACTCTCTTCTCCTCTAATATTCCAACTCTCAATACTTTTTTGGTTTTTCTCTGTCTATTACTAGCTGCTTCTCAATTGCCTACAAACATACTCATATCTCTTCTTCCCAAAACACTTACATGATTCATCCATTCTCTCTATCATGCTATTTTTCTCCTCCCCTTTGTAGCTAAAGTCCTTGAGAAAGCTGTCTACAACAGATGCTTCCTCTTCATTTCATATCACTCTCTTTTTAACTCTTTTCAATATGGCTTCCAACTTCATCATTTAACCAAAACCCCTTCTTCAAATTACTAATAATCTCTTAATTGCTGCTTAATAACCTTTTTTTCAGTTGCCATACTTCTTGCCCACTCTATCTTTATTGCTACACTTTTCTTTTGATTTTTATAATACTGCTCTCTCTTTGTTCTCCTCCTACTTGTCTGACCATTTCTTTTCAGTCTCCTTAGCTGGATCTTCAATCATAGCATGTCTTCTGATCATTAGAGGCTTCCAGGACTCTATCAAAGACCTTTTTCTCTTCTTCATTTATAGCAGTTTACTTGTTCTTCTCATCAACTTACATGGTTTGAATTACCATCTTGATGTTGATGACTCTGATCTTCTGATACAGCCCTAACCTCTCTTCTGATACAGCCCTAACCTCTCTTCTGATCTGTAGTTTTATATTTCTAACTGCCTATCACAATCTAGAAGTGAATATCCCATAGGCATCTTAAACTCAACGTATCCAAGATAGAATTAATTACCCCTACACCAAACCCTCCCCCTTTTTAATTTTCTTGTTACTGTAGAGAGTATAACCATCTTTCCAGTCATTCAGGCTAGAAAATCTAGATGTCAAGAATGACATCCTTCACTCTTTCTATGTGTTCTTCTGAAACAAGTAAAAGAAATTTATTCCCTCTTTCATGTGAGAGTGAGTCAATATTTGAGGATAGTTTAGTCCTCTCTAAGCATCCTTGATTTAATTCACATACTGATTCTTATAGATTCTCAAATCAAGACTTTATCGTTTTTACTCCTTTTTTGTATATTCCCAGGCCTTAGCACAATACTGGGCACACAGTATGCACATGATATATATTAGTTTATTAACCATCCAGTTTGTTCTCTTCCAAATCTTTTTCACTATAAAATGATTTATGTGTTTTGTCCTAGATATTAACAGTCCAAATCTAGATAATAGTATATTAATATTAGCATGAGAAAAATTAAAAGTCCAACTTAATTCAAAAGGTAAATGTTTTACCTTTAATAACAAAATATTGAAAGCTTAATAGAATTCAAGTTTTAACAGAGGGTAAGCTTTAGTTGACATTCTATACATTTAAAGTATCAAGACAATCAGTCTGACAAAAAAAAAAAGAGTTTAAGATCTACATTCTATTTTTCCTTTCTCATGTGGTCTTTGTATAACATTCAGTGTAGTCATTTAACTTCTTTGAACCTAAGTTTCATTATCTGCAAAAAGATATGTATAATATTTATTCCTCCATAAGTTATAAGAATGTTATATAAAGAAATTATAATGAAATCCAATTCAAACCTTCTTTAAGGTTTACAATTTTTTTCTTTTGGTATATATTATGAGGCAAATAACGCAAATATTATCATAAAGTTTCTGATTTTCCCTTGGCAGATAGATTCTTAAATATTTTATACAATCAGTAGTTACTTTAAATGGAATTTCTCTTTGTAACTCTAACTATTGGGTTTTGTTACTGACATATAAGAATGCTGATGACTTATGTGGGTTTATTTTGTATCCTGCAACTTAGGCAAATATTATCTACATTGAATAGATGAGGATACTGAGAGTATAGGTTTAAGTGAATTACTTATGGTCACCTAGTTATGCCAGTGTAAAACGAATTCAAACCCAGAACTCAAACTAGAGCTTAAATTCTCTGAGCTTGGGAAGACTTAACATGAACTGATGCTAAGTGAACTGAGTAGAACTAGGAGATCATTATCCACAGCAACAACAAGACAATAAAATGACCAATTCTAATGGATGTGACTCTTTCCAACAAGGAGATGATTGTGGCCAGTTCCAAAGATTTTATGATGAAGTGAGCCATTTACACCCAGAGAGAGGACTGTGGGAACTGAATGTGGATCACAACATAACATTCTCTTTTTGCTAATGTTCCCTTGCACTTTGTTTTCTTACTCATTTTCTTTCCTTTTTGATCTGATTTTTCTTATGCAGCAAGAGAATTGTATAAATATGTTTACATGTATTGAATTTAACATATATTTTAACATGTATAAAATATATTGGATTGCTTGCCATCTAGGGAAGGGGATGGGAGGAAGGAAGGGAAAATCTGAAACACAAGGCTATGTAAAGGTCAGTGTTGAAAAATTATTGTACATATGTTTTGAAAATAAAAAGCTTTATTAAAAAGAGAGAAAGAGAGAAAGAATTGCCTAAGACAGAAAGTGGTTAAATAATCAGACCATGGGCACACAACTGGCATAAGTGTCAGAGATAGTTATTCATGTGCTCTTGACTCCTAAGCTAACTTTCATCCAACTTTTCATGCTACCTGATTCAAGAGAGACATTTTAGTAATCTCTGCTACTATCATTTTATAAATGGGAAAATTAAAATTAAGTGAAATTCTCAAGGTGACAAAGTTAACAAAAGGCAGAGGTAGGATTCATACCCAACTTCTCATCTCCAAGGCTACCTCTATTCTCTGTGCCAGAAGCATCAAATAATTACAGCTACAAGTCTCTTTAAGTACAATTGGAAGCTGACTAAAATGTAATTGGGAAATATTTAACAAAATAAACAAAAATGCAATTGAACATAGCAATGCTAATGTGGTTTTCTAAGTCTATGTATGGGCCCTCAGGTAGATAAGTGGTACAGTGGAGAGTGCCAGACTTGGATTTAGGAAGCCTTCTCTTTCTGAGTTCAAATCTGGCCAAGGACACTTACTGTGTGACCCTGGGCACATCACTTTATCCTGATTGCTTCAGTTTCTCCATCTACAGAATGAATGGGAAAAGGAAATGGCAAACTTTTCCAGTATCTTTGCCAAGAAAACCCCAAATGGGATCACAAAAATCAGATAAGACTGAAAATAACTGAATTACAATAATGCAGTACCTTAAGGATCCCACATGTCCTGATCCATTTCTATTTCAGTTTCACATGGCTGCTCTGTGTCATGTTCTCTCTGATTTCTAACTGGAATATGAAATAACCCCAACTGCTGAGATAACTATTTTTATATGACTTAGCTCTCCATAGACTAAACCACACAGCTCTCAGAGCTACATAATTTTTTAAATCTGTGGTGAAGTTTTCAACATTTCCATTATGGATTATCATTTCATTGACAAGTGCCATTAAGTTAATTATTTAATCATTATACTGATTTGTTTGTGTTTTGTTTTGTTTTATTCTTAGCAATTTAATCCATTGGCCAGGATTTATTGATAAACTATCATGGCTCCCTGAAATCATATGATAAGAGCTAACTAAAATATTTTTAGGCTCACATTGAAGGGCAAAAAATTGATATATGATATTAATAATCATATTAGGCTACTTGGATATAAAATAAACTGTTAGATTAAAAACTTTCTGTTAGATTAAATTAAATTAGATTTAAACTTGACTCATAGTCAAGTTGGTACATGCTTTCACTAGGATAGTCACATTCCCCGCTAAGTCTTAGTGTTAGTGTTCCATTATTAATCAGCAGCTCTATTTTTAAAGTCTAGAACCCAGTCCTATAATTAAAGTATTCTGGAAAGTTCTATATCTAAAGCTATGTTAAAAACAAAAATTTAAAAAATTTAAAAAACTGATTCTATAAATAAATGATGGCTAGCTTTCTCAGTACTTATTATTATTGTTGTTGTTATTTCTTTTTTTTTTTTCTAAGACAGGTTCCCTGCATCTAGTCACAACTGAAAAGGCAGGTGAGTGGGCCTGGTCTTATTCTGATGGGACTTCTGATGGGATTCTCCTGCTCCTAGGAATTTCCCATATTGTCAGTTTTAGCACGGATTCCAAATCAGCTTAGCCCCTGATTCCCTTATAGTAGATAATATAACCATGCTCTACTTTGCTGGCAACTCAGTACTAATTTTCCATATATTGTATTTAAGTCCCCATCCATTATGTGAATTAGAATAGAAAAAGTCACTGGCATCAATACTGAAGACAACCAACCCAAGCCTGAGTTCCAAAACTGTCTGTACATGCCCTACACGGTCTGTATTGTATTGATGTTGTCTGTGACACCTAACTCATCAATAGTGGAAATAATTATAGTTTAATCATTTAAAACAAAACTATCATATTCTCAAAACTAAAAATAGTGACTTAATCTCCTCCCATTTATCAGCCTTCTTTTTAAAGAAGGTACTAAAATGCCTAAAATAACACCGTAAATGTGCTTAGCTTTGGGGGAGGGGATAAGAAATAGTTCAGACTCTCCAAAAAAATTCTAGAAATCAAAAAATCTAGAAATCATTATTACATCCAGTTAAATGCCAAAGTGAAAACTGAGACATTCTGACTGGTGGCCTCTCCGTCTGAGTCAATTTGGTAATGATCACACAGGAGTTACCTCTCAGAGTCTTCAATTTGGCATTAAAGTAAATTCCATAAATATTGCTGGTAGAGCTTCAGCAAAGTTAGTAGATACATTGAGAAATGCAGGAGAATTTAAAATGGAATATTGAACTACAGAGAAAATCTGGTTTTAGAATTAGGTGGATCACTACCTCTACTCCCAATTCTGGGTCCTGGTGACTGGAAAGGGTGGGGATAGTCTACATTCTTATGAAGACTTCATGTTACTTTGGGGCAGCTCAATGGCACAGTGCTCAGCCTGGAAGCAAGAAGATATATCTTTCTGAGTTCAAATCTGGACTCAGACATTCAATAGCCATGTGACCATGGGCAATTCAGGTAACCTATTTGCCTCGGTTTCCTCATCTATAAAATGAGCAGGAGAAGGAAATGGCAAAGCACTACAGCATTTTTGTGCCCCCCCCCCAAAAAAAAAATAAGATCACAAAATCAGACACAACTCCAATGACTGAACAATAAAAACTGTGAGATTCCCCATTTCCACCAATTCTCCAAGAAGAAATACTTTATAAAAATAAATTGTATTATTAAGGTTTAAAAACAAAAACAAAACCTTCTAGACTATTTATGTCCAGGGCTACTAATCTTTTTTTTTTGCTTTGCTTTGGATTTATAGTGACACTTCTTAGTTGACCTTCCCCCCTCCCCCCTTTCATGGCAAGTATCCATCCATATCCCCAGGCACAAGGACTCCTATAAGGTGAAACCACAGAACCTAGAATATAATTAAAAGGCACTACATCCTATTGATACAGTGGGAGAGCCAACAGGAATAGAGTATTCTGAAACTGAAGGCCCACAATTCTGCTGAAGGCCTTCCCTGAAAGAAACAGTTTAATATATAAAGTCTTGAAGGACATTACCTGAGGGAGCTGTTCCTTTAATCAGGTTTTACTGAAGATCATACCTAAAATAAATGAAAAACAAATTCCCCCCAAAAAATGCTTACTAGAGTGGGGGAAAGGCTATTTGTTATAAAAGAAGGAGGAAAATATTGCCAAAAATTTCCTTCATTTATACTTTCTTGGCTTTTAGCATCATATTCTCAAACTGCATCCCACATCTGGGCTTTGGCGGGGACTAAGGAGTGTGATGTGCACAATGAATTCAGAAGTGATCCCTGTGGTTAATCTAATTCTTGGAATAAACAAGCTGTGGTTTCATTTGGATAAAATATGAACTGACCCTGAACTTTACCCAAAAGCTCAAATAAAAGATTAATTACCCAAAGTACCATTTTCACTTACTCTGGCTCACCTTTTTTTTGGCTAGCATTACAAGCATTTTATAATTAGAAAAAAAAAAGCATACCAAAAAGGGTCTACTTTTTTTTTTCACTAAGCTCAAGCAGCTAAGTTAGGACTAAAATTTTGGCTTAGAGACCCTCTGTTTAGGACTGGCCCAAGTGACTCACATTATGGGAAAGTTTTTCCTTTCTCTTGTAGTAGAAATAATTTTATAAAAAATCATAATAACTTATTGTATTAAAGGATATAAAGGCATATCAGTAGCTTTATATGGCTTATCTTCCTTGATCCTCACTTAACTCAATGAGATAAATACATTTAAAACATCTTTTTAACAAATGAAGGAGCTAAGGCTCATAAAAATATAGTGGCTTGTTCAGGGTAAATGACTGAGGCAGATTTTGAACAAAGGCCTTCAAGTCTAATGATTGATCTGCTACACCACATAGTTCTTGAGGAAATCTTTTAGGAAATACTTTGTGAAATCTCAGTAATTCAGTGTTAGTTTTCAAAATAATAGCTTATATGAACAGGGGGAAATTATTTTTAGCATTGTAATTTCAGTAGATACAGCTTCAAACTCTGGATTTTGACCTGATCCTATCAATCAGAAGAATAAAAGCCTATTTCAAAAATATGCATATCTTTTATTTTTGCATCACCAGTGCACTTGTTTCTCCATAAAGCAGAAAACAACTTTTTATAACAAATAAGAAAATATAAAACAAAACAAATCAAAAATATGAAAACTAGCCAACATATGAATCAAGTCCAACAATACATACACAAATCCAACAATACATACATATCCACAGTCCCCCACCTCTGAAAGGAAGGGTGGGAAGAGGCATGCTCATATATTTTCTTTAGTGCCTAGCTTGATCATTTCAATTTTTATTGTTGTTGATATTCTTTCCATTTATATTGATTTAATCATAATGTATGTTGTTTCCTAGTTCTTATTACTTTACTTTGTTTCAATTTACCTAAGTCACCTTGTGACTTGTACACACTTGTATACATCCTTGTATTTTTCATATGCAGAATTTCTTATGGTACAGTTATATTCCATCATGTTTAGTTAGCACAATTTATTTTACTTCTTGCCAACCTAAGAAATGTCTACTATTTTAAAATGTCAAGATATGGTTTTCCTATCTCCAGTTAATATTATTTACTTTACACTTTCTTTACCCTGTTTATTTAACAGCATTTATTTTTCTTCCAAAGCTAATGTTTATCTCTCACTCCATAAAGGATTTTTAAAGATGCTTAAAGTATTTCATTAAGAATTGTAACATAAATCACAGCCATCTCCTCCTGTGTTTTGCTAGTCATATATATCATATCTACTTCTAAGAACATGAAAAGTTCAATTCATTCAAGAGGACTCGATTGGTTTTATTGAGATAATTAGGAATTTTTTCCCTTTCCTTTCTTTTTTTTAAAGATAGCTTCAGTC
This sequence comes from Antechinus flavipes, assembly GCF_016432865.1. Classification (NCBI taxonomy): domain Eukaryota; kingdom Metazoa; phylum Chordata; class Mammalia; order Dasyuromorphia; family Dasyuridae; genus Antechinus; species Antechinus flavipes. The sequence continues at coordinate 533,374,248 of NC_067398.1, forward strand.
CCTTCTCTCCTGGCCCAGTTTCTGCTGCCTCAGACTCTAGTGAAAGTGAACAAATAAGAGGAAGAAAAAAATTGAAAATACCTGAAGAGAATAGAGAACAGGGTGATGGGGTAAGATGGATTACTTGAATTTTCCACCAATCACTGAACAACACATTGGCTAAAGCATTGATTGATGAAGTATTTAAGTCGTCAATCTCACATCAGAGCCCTTTTCACAAATGGCTGCAGAAAGGGGTTGACATAGAGCTGGTATCAATGGAAGTTGGCTTTGCTGCGAAATATAAGAAAGACCTCGAGTCCACAATTTGCTCCTTTGCAAGGTGTTCAATAACCACTTTCGACGGCCACTTTGCCAGCAAATGTTTCACTTAAAATGTCGGTATTCTTTACTCAGGACTGCCGTCTAGCTCTAAATTTATAGGCCTTTAAATATGTGGGAAGGTTTACTTTTCCTTTAGTTTTCAATAAGATTTCCACAATGGAGCCTACACATTCTCCAGTATAGGGTGCCACTATTTGACAGAAGTAAAGAACTAAGATTGCATTTTGGTACTTTTGAAAATGTGTTAAATACCTACTTACATTGTGTCATAAATATACTTTTAGTTTGAAATTGCCTCCTGACTCTTAGAACATTAAGGGGATACATTAAAATTGTGGTCAAATATTTAAAGGACTGTCATATAAAAGGTATACTTGCTCCATGATGCTCCAGAATCAGCTGGATGTCTCAGCTAAGTGATCATTTGGTACCTGGAATCAGGAAGACTTGGCAGTGAGTTCAAATCCCACATACTGGCTATGTGACCATGAGCAAATTACTTAACTCTGTCTTCCTCAGTTTCCTCAAATGTAAAATAGATTTGTTGTTGTATGGAAAAAATGAGATATTAATGAAATACTTAATAGTGCCTGGCACATAGTAGATGCTTAATAAATGCTTATTTCCATCCTTCATTCCAGAAGGTAGAATGATGGTCAACAAAATTTATGCAGATGCAGATTTCAACTCCACATAAGCAGACATTTTCTAATTAGAGCTGTCTAATGATGGAATTGATAGCTTCATAAGAGAATGAAACTTTCATTCCTAGAAGCAGTCAAATAGAGCCCAATATTAGCAAAATGCTTTAAAAATATTTTTGAATTTGCTAAAGAAGGAATTCTCATGCTCAGAGGGATGTTGAAATAAATGATTATGAGGTACATTCTAACTCAAAAATCTAGGATGTCCACCTATGGCATTTGGGAACATTAGTAACACAAAGAGGAAGCAGCTAGAGGACTTAAAATATTTCCACATCAACAGTGACATGCAACTATTTGGCTGTTGATTCTGCAATGCTTCCAGATTAATGTCAAGAGTGAGTAAAAAGGTCAATTGAAAAGTACCATTTAGTTTCCCATCTCTATTGTGGCACACCTGGTTAGGCCATAAACAATTGTAATTAATTTCCAGAGGAAACACTCTTACAAGTAAGTGCTCTAGCACATAAATTTATTTTGATGTCACATTTCCTTTCTGAATCTAATAATATTTTATGAGACCACACAGAATGTCCTTCTGCTTTACGTTTTCTTTAGTTTCCCTTAAATTATGCAATGGGCTATAAAACATGATAAAAAGGCAGTCAAAGAAATAGAAGTAACTTGTTTTTACACAATCTTAAAAAAATCATCCTAAACAAACATTTTAGATTTTACTGGCTACTGTCTTTTTGGTCCCCAAGCCTAGCATAGTTGATATTGGAATGATTAAATCTTGGTGATGATCTCTTTTTTTTCCAGGACAAATGCTGTCAATTAAAATTACATAACTGGAAGAATTGTATTTGCCACTGAAACAATGTAGTTTTTAAAAGTTAAGAGAGCATAAGATCAAGTTGAGACAGAAGGAAGTTAACCAAGTTTTACACCATGAAAATCAATATCAGATCTGGGAAGGAAATAATTAGGCCAACTCCTGGAATATTTCAGTGTTTTTTAAATTATGTCTCTTCTCTGGCATCACACCTTTCAGAGTATCTTATTTCTTGGTCACTAGTACTTACATGTATAGTGGACTCCAAGCTTAAGATTAAGTCCAAAAACCATTTGTCAACTTGTACCAAATTTTATTTAGCTTGTCCTTAACCAATAAATTTAGAATCTAGCACCTGGACCTTACTCAAAGTCTTTTCTGCTCAGTAGGAACAGTTGGAGTTTATGATTCATTGGAATAGCTTTCATGAAACTAATCAGCAGTGTGGTGTGGCAGCCAAGATAGTTAATATAGTCTGTAGCTGCATTAAGATGGGCATAAATTCCAGGAAGAAGCAGTTGATGGTCTTTCTACTATGACTTGTAAACCTCACTTAAATGGAATGAATATTCCATTCTCAGCATTATAATTTAATAAGGACACTGACAAACTAGACAATGTTCAAAAAGCAAAACCAAGAAAACGAAAGACATTGAGTCCATGATGTTAAAGCAACTGACATGTTTAGCCTAGAACAAAACTAGTGTTGGAAAGTAAATCAACAGTATCCTTTATATTTAGCCTAGAACAAGACCTATGTGGGAAAAGGATCCAACAGTATTCTTCAAGTATCTGAAGGGCTGTCACATGAGGAAGGACTAAATTTACTCTATTTGACTCCAAAAGGCAGAACCAATCAGTCAATAAGCATATTTTAAGCATTTCTATATACCCAACCGGGGTGCTAAGTACTGGGAACACAAAGTTAAAACACATATCCTGCCCTCAAAGTACGCTCAATTTAAGTGAGAAACAGCATGTAGACAATTATGGACAACTAATGTATATGCAGGTAAAATGGAGGTTATCTCAAATAGAATGCACTAGGATGGGAGGGGATCAGGAAAGGTTTCTTGCAGAAGGTAAGATTTTTAGCTAAGATTTGAAAAAAGCTAGGGAAAGCCAGACATGGAAATGAAGAGGGGAGAATATTCCAGGCGTGAGGAACAACTACTAAAAACGCTTGGAGTCAAGATAATGAATGTCTTGGGTGAGGAATAAAACATAGGGCCAATGTTACTGAGAGCACACTAACTATTGAGGAATGAATTCAAGTAGATTACCATGCCTTCGAAGGCAGGAAGGCTGTGAGAAAATGGAGTAGATTGAAGAATGAACAATATGACTGAGTCTTCTTGCACCCATGGATACTCCATTGTGGGAATTTGCCCAACTTTTTCTGGGAGGTGGTCCAGCAGTCAATGTCACTCCAACTTTGAGATAAGAATTACTACCATCCAACTGTTTTTAGTTTGGAAACTTGAAAGCTCCCCAAATCTCTGGCAGCTACAAACTAAACAAAAATTTCCAGCAATTGAGTTGTTTATAAATTATGACTGAAACATTAACAATTTAGAATAGAGTTGATTTTGGAGAAGCTACAGAATTTTCTAGTGCTCAGTATATCACTAATAAATCAATAATAAAAATGGAAAAAAGCAGTTTATGATCTCAGGAGTCAGTTTCAAACTAAAAAGAAAAAACAATGCTGATCTAAGCAGTCCATTACTTTTCTCAGTCTTTGCTAGAACAGGTACTGTATCTGTTCTTAATTTGAAAAGCAACCAGCTGATTCATCATGGAAATGTGATACTCTTATAAACAAACTAACATCAAAAGTCAATTGTGCAAGGAGTGTATTCTAAAGAAAGCAGCTTAAAATAATGCAGATAGAAAACATTTGGGGACCATCATTATTGTACAAAGAAATACAGTATGGAATAATGAGGTATACTGTAACATTTAATCTGTCAACTAAATTTGACACTGGCAAAATATCTATATTTACTGAGTTAAGAATTAATTCAACTTACCTGATGCCACTTTTGGGCAGTTCAAGGGCACCATCATCCTTCTAGTCACCAAGATTAGAAGTTTCAGACATTCTCAATTCTTCACCCTTAGGAGCTGATGAGTGGCCAAATCTTGTCAATTATACATCTAAAGTATCTCTAGGCATTCTCCCATGCCTAGAATGCCTCTTCTCAGTTCCACCTCTTAGAATTCCTCTGTGGTTGTTTAGTTGTTTGTACTCATTTCTAACTCTTTGTGACTACATTTGGGATTGTCTTAGTAGATATTGGGGTATTTTCCCATCTCCTTCTGAGACAAACAAAATTAAATGACTTACCAGTATCACCTAGTAAGTGTCTGAAGTGGAATTTGAACGCAAAAAAATGAGTCTTCCTAACTTCAGGTCCACATTCTATCCACTGTGTTACCTGGCTGCCCCTTAGAATCTCTACTTTCCTTCAAAGTTCAGTCAATCCTTACCTTCTTCATGAGACCTTTTCCAATCATGCCAACTGTCAGTGACTCCCTTTCTATAGTATCAGATATCTGGCTAATATTTTCTACTCACTTTTCTATATACATGTTATTTCCTCTGATATAATGTAAGTTCATCAACAAGAGGAAGAATTTCACTTTTCTTTTTACAGTACCTAGTGTTATCTGGTAAATAATTTTTAAAAAGTAATGCTTACTGATTGAAAATATTCACAGCACCATTTTTTTGATAAAGAAATAAACAACTTTAGATATAAAGTGACCATTTGTTGTTAGGGGAGCAGCTTAACAAACTTTGATATATGAACATAATGAAATAATATTATGCCATAGGAAACAACAAATATTAAGAATTCAGAGACATCTGTGAAGATTTCTATGTACTGAGACTAAAGAGAATACCTAGGAAACTAATTTAATAAGGGAAGCAAAAATAGAACTAAAAATAAAATAAGGTAAATTCAACATTGGTTCCAGAGAATTGATGATAAAATCTACCTTCCTTTCTTTTTTACAGAAGGGGCACAATAGATGCCAAATGTTGCAAACATCACCAGTCATGATTATGACCCCTATTTTACTTCATTAGAAAGGAAGATACACATTGGGAAATTAACATGGTATTATCTTAATTTTTAAAAGGGAATGTAAACTACCAAGAAAGGAGTGGGGAACAGCCTCAGAAAAAGTATTCCAAGTGAAAGTTAATATCAATCTCAGTTGAAATAACTTAAGCTTTGTAGTTTCCACAGCTGTGTAGTCACCAGGGAGTTGTCTGGCTACATGTGTATGTTTTTTTCACATCTGTCAGTTAAATTAGAGATCCAAAAACACAGTGTTGCACTAAAACCCATTTTATAGATTTGTGATACTCTCTCGAGGATTTGAAGTCTGAAATGAAATGCGTGCCTTGCACAGGTATCCAAATATCACATTTTTCTTCTGTGATACACAGATTTTAGTTCCAATGTAATTAATGAGGTAAAAAGTAAACAGTAACTTTCTTTCAAATGAAGAGTTCAAATTTTTAGAACATTCAACATGAAAGATTTTAGATCCATATACAAAGAACAACACAAAAAATATATGTATATATATTTTTTTAAATGAGGAGAAGAAAAAAATTGCAAAACTGACCAATACATGGAAGGAAAAACATGAAAATATATACAACTATGGACTTTCTACCTCTATAAAGAGAAGAGAAGGAAGTGCTTTATTTTGACTATGTTTATTCTTTATAATTTTGCACATTTCCCTTATATTATTTTTGATTGTCTTATCCAGTTGCATTGTTATAGTCACTGTGTATATTCATTTCTTTATTCTACTTGCTTCATTCTCATCAATTCATGTAAGCCTCTCCATGCTTAAGTCAGTCAATAAACATTTAATAAGTACTTACTATATACTATATGATAAGTAATAAGCAAGGTAAAATTCAATCCCTACTCTCCAGGAGCTCACAGTATAATGGGGGAGAGTATAAACAAACAATTGTGTACATATAAATTACATCCAGCTTAAATGGAGCAGGTAGAGAATCAACAGAAGAAAGACACTGGGATTAAGATAGATTAGGAAAGCCTTCCTGTAGAAAGTAAAATTTAGCTGATACTTAAAAGAAACTGAGAAAGACAGGAAGCAGAGGTGAGGAAGAAGAACATTCCAGGGACAAGGGACAGAGTAAAAATGTCCAGAGTTGTAAGATGAAGTCAAGGAATAGCAAGGAAAGCAATAATACTGCCAATATCAATCTTAGAGTGTGTGGAGGGATGTAAAGTATAAGACTGGAAAATCTTGAGAGGGACAAACAATGAATTGTTTTGAATATCAATCAGAGAATTTTATATTTATTCCTGGAAGTGACAGAGATCTACTATAGTTCATTGTGGGGCAAGGAAAGGGGAAGAAAAGTCGCGAAATAAGGTGGTGATAGTGTCAAACCTGTGCTTTAGGAAGATCACTTTGACAACTGAGCAATGGATGGACTGGAAGGGTAAAAGATTTTGTGTGGAGTAGCAGACAGAGCAGCTTCTTTGTAATCATCATATTTTTCTTTTTTTATATTCCACTATTGCAATAATCCATTGCATTCATTAGCCACAGTCTGTTTAGCCATCCTCAAGTGATGAGCATATACCTTTTAATTCTTCATAATTTGAAGAGTAAGGTTCACACTTGAAAAGAAGTATGTATGTATGTGGGTGTATGTGTGTGTATATATATATATATATATGTATGTGTGTGTGTCTGAATACACACACACACACACACATATCAAAGATTTGAAGTCAACTTCCACTTAAGACTTAGTTCAGTAATTCTCTTTTTTTTCCCTTTATTTTATTTTTTTTTAATTTTTATTTAATAATTACTTTATATTGACACTCATTTCTGTTCCGATTTTTTTTCCCTCCCTCCCTCCACCCCCTCCCCTAGATGGCAAGCAGTCCTTTATATGTTGGATATGTTGCAGTATATCCTAGATACAATATATGTTTGCAGAACCGAACAGTTCTCTTGTTGCATAGGGAGAATTGGATTCAGAAGGTATAAATAATCCGGGAAGAAAAACAAAAATGCAGATAGTTCACATTCGTTTCCCAGTGTTCTTTCTTTGGGTGTAGCTGCTTTTGTCCGTCATTTATCAAATGAAACTCAGGTCTCTTTGTCAAAGAAATCCACTTCCATCAAAATATGTCCTCATACAATATCGTTGTCGAAGTGTATAATGATCTCCTGGTTCTGCTCATTTCACTTAGCATCAGTTCATGTAAGTCTCGCCAGTCCTCTCTGTATTCATCCTGCTGTCATTTCTTACAGAACAATAATATTCCATAACATTCATATACCACAATTTACCCAGCCATTCTCCAATTGATGGGCATCCATTCATTTTCTAGTTTCTAGCCACTACAAACAGGGCTGCTACAAACATTTTGGCACATACAGGTCCCTTTCCCTTCTTTAGTATTTCTTTGGGATATAAGCCCAATAGGAACACTGCTGGATCAAAGGGTATGCACAATTTGATAATTTTTTGGGCATAATTCCAGATTGCTCTCCAGAATGGTTGGATTCGTTCACAACTCCACCAACAATGCATTAGTGTCCCAGTTTTCCCGCATCCCCTCCAACATTCATCATTATTTTTTCCTGTCATCTTAGCCAATCTGACAGGTGTGTAGTGGTATCTCAGAGTTGTCTTAATTTGCATTTCTCTGATCAATAATGATTTGGAACACTCTTTCATATGAGTGGTAATAGTTTCAATTTTATCCTCTGAAAATTGTCTGTTCATATCCTTTGACCATTTATCAATTGGAGAATGGCTTGATTTCTTATAAATTTGAGTCAGTTCTCTATATATTTTGGAAATGAGGCCTTTATCAGAACCTTTAACTGTGAAAATGTTTTCCCAGTTTGTTGCTTCCCTTCTAATCTTGTTTGCATTAGTTTTATTTGTACAAAGGCTTTTTAATTTGATGTAATCAAAATTTTCTATTTTGTGATCAGTAATGGTTTCTAGTTCATCTTTGGTCACAAATTTCTTTCTCCTCCACAAGTCTGAGAGATAAACTATTCTATGTTCCTCTAATTTATTTATAATCTCGTTCTTTATGCCTAGGTCATAGACCCATTTTGATCTTATCTTGGTATATGGCGTTATGTGTGGGTTCATGCCTAATTTCTGCCATACTAATTTCCAATTATCCCAGCAGTTTTTATCAAATAATGAATTCTTTTCCCAGAAGTTAGGGGCTTTGGGTTTGTCAAACACTAGATTGCTATAGTTGACTATTCTGTCTTGTGTAGTTCAGTAATTCTCAAAAGGGATTATGCTGTGAATTTCATTGGGTGTATCATGAAATATTGTTTGTTATTTTACGTTTTTGAAGATTTCATGAACTTTACATACTTAACATACATTTTACTTACTCAAAATACTTATCATGACAAGTATAGGGGATCATTGAACCTATGATTTCATTGGAATTCCCAGTAAGAAACTTCCTCCATACTATGCCAATCAGCATTTTGTGTACCATTTATAGAATTGTCTACTAAAAGAAATAAAAAGCTAAATGACTTGTCCAGTTTTGGGGAGGTTGGACTTGACAAACCAGTATGATGGTAGTTTAATTTTCATATTGAACGATTCATAAAGCAGTGTGTGTGTGTCAAAAAATAAATAAGTAAATAAATGGAAAAATAATTTTCATATTGGACCAAAATGAAATCGCTCATAAGTCAGTAGTTAACAAATGGAAATTTACGTAGGTATAACAGAGAAGGATATTAAACAAGGATAGTCAAGGAGTACACTTCAAATTGATTCTGCTAAGCAAACCTTCCTTGTATCAGTTGCCAAATGATTTCCACCAAACATCAGAGAATGTCTGGAGCCCCTCAGAATTGTTTGCTACTCAGGCAACAAGAGTATTCTCAACAGCCTAAGCCTATAATCATCTGAGGCAATCACATCTTGAGAATATCATCAATTTGTTTTAAGGAACTTGAATAAAAGAGATGGAGTAGTTAGGACATTGTTCCCTTCCCTCCTAAGAATTGTTCTCAGTTGATATGTAGCCAAGGCCAGTTTTTCTAGCTACTCTGTCATGCTGCCTCTATAATAAGAATAGAATTTACAAAATAAACAAAACGCCTATTAATCATATATACTACATCAAATCACAGAGGACCTTGAATTCACAAAAAGTTCAATAAAAAGATGGTTCATATTGAAGAGGAACTGCAATTCATGAATTTCTCAATTCCCCTGTAGTGTTGCCAACTCAATTCAATGATCAGTTTACTGCAATCCTCATGGCAAAGAAAATTGAGCCATAGGAAATAATCAATATAATATGATGCAATGTGCTACAACATGACATAATTTGATATGATGCAATATAATGTAATATAATATATCATAAAAAGTTCAGTGTTTTTTCATAGTGTGAACTAATCCTGGGACATCAAAGACTATGTAAACAGTGAAAACTAGTAGGCTAGAATGATACAGACCCAGATAATGCATGACTTTTCCTATAGGACCGAACTAGCATCTGAATTTCAACTCAGAAAGGGTCAATACTAGCGATTAAACAAAAAAGAAAAAAAAATGTTCTTCCTTATTAATCCTAACATTCACCACCACTCCCATCCATTTCGTGAGAGTATTTATATTTTTAATTCCCAGAAAGACTATTATGAAATTTATTATTTGTTATTGATTTGAAACATACCTTTTCATTTAAGTAAAACAGTTGTTTCCAGGTACATAAGTATGTGTGAGCATTTTAAGATTAGCTACAAAAATGCCAACATAAATTCTATTTATGAGCCATTTTTAGTGCTTTCATGATAACCATTTAGGATTTAATATTAATATTCCCAGTCACTTCTCAATTCAGTTTGAAAACAGAAGCCATCAAGATTCTCATGACCAAACCTTCTCTTAATACCTTTCATTAGAAATTTTGGTGAAAGCTCATTATAATGAGATAATAAAAATAAACACATTAATGGGTAAGTGGTTAAGAGGTTACTTTTGTGCCTCAAGGTCAAGCTTGTTCTTAGTAGATACTCATGGTGAGAATTGTAAGCCAATTATAAGACTGCTTTGACAGAAACTTTTAGGTTGCCTTAGTGAGGTGTCACATAAAGTATATCTGACCAGATGATAGAAAGTACATTAGTTTATCTCACTGGGCACAGTGATTTACAATCCAAGAACTGAGTTGTTTCTGTGAAGAATTAAATGTGGGATTTCCATGCTTATGGTGGCTTGAAAATAACTGTTTCTGTGTAATTCCAAACAAATCAGAGAGCTGCTACCTTCATAGACCTGATTTGAACAGTAGCAGCTTATGTGCTTTAGGTATATATCACAGGTATACAATATCCTTTTTTTAAATAGATCACTCCAAAATAGTGATCTTTTCCATAAGAAAGCACATTATCTTGCTTTTGCAAATACAAGTCAGCTGGAGCTTTGAGTACCCCAAGACTTCAAAGAATCTTCATTCCTGCAGTTGACAATTATGCTCCTTATGGAAAAATAATGGCATCTCAGGCAAACAAGAAGTGTGTGTGTGTATGGCTTGTCTTATGATATTGACTAATAATAGGGGCACTAAAATTTGACTCAGAGAAACCTAATTCCAGCCTTAACTTTATCACTAACAACCTGAATGTCAAGTGATTCATTCATTAGCTTCAGTTTTTCTTCATCTTAATTTCTTTGAATACTTCAAGAATCTGAGTTTTTTCAGAGTAATTACTTCTTCCACCTACACCAATCACAACTCCTAAATGTGTCTTTAGTAAGTGGTTTTATGAGTCACCTTCTCTGATGCCCCCCTGCCAACTTCTTCCCAGACAACTTGGGTCTCTTCAAATTAATCTATGGCAGTTATTGAATGATAGACAACCTCTAGTGCCATATTTCAAATCATTCCAGCTTGGATGAACCTGGCAGAGTGTATGGTCTTTTGGGTGAACCTAGCAGAGTGTATGGTCTTTTGAGATAGACTTGAAAGAATTCTGAGTCCCCTCCACAGCACAATGTTGCACAGGATGAGATATTTTGTAACATGCTTTCATTTTTAAAGATGGATGAAAAACTACCCCTCAACTAGGGATATTAAGAATAGGGAGAAGCAATAGTGGCTGAGATGAGAAGACAACTTAAAAAGTGCTCTGTAATGGGGATGAGTTACATCATCAAAAGGACATTGGTTAAATGTCCATCAGTTATCTCATGATTGAGTGTGGAAGGTGATCCTGACAGTTTTCTAGTGCCTACAAAGCAGCTTCTTCCTACCACACTTTGCAAAGTGAGCCTTCCCTACATTAAACAAAAATCTGTCTACTATCTATGTTTTTTACAACAAAAGGATATTGCTTAATGATGAGAAAAGAACGATAAACTTATATAAAACTTTTTAGCATTTAAGAGGGAAAGTATCTAGGAAAAGCCATCGGGGAGTTTCATTCTTCCATTGCTGTAATAATGCTTTACCAAACATCTACCCACAATCTTAAAAAAAAATGGAATTGCATATATATGTGACATAATTTTCAATAACTTAAAATGAGGCAAAGCAAGATTTCTAGTTTTTCATCTGATAGTGATCTTTCTTCCTTAATTCATGTCATTGTTTTATAACCATTCATTTGTCCTTTATTATGCTTTATGACATTTCTCATCCTGTTAACTCATATCATAATTTCACTTTTTATGTAGAGAATGTGATAATAATAATAAAAATCAGTTATATGTGCTTTACTTTCATTATCTCATTTGAGCCTTACAGGATGTTATACAATTATTATCCTTTCTAGGCCAGTCTTGTCCCACTCTGTGACCTCATATGGAGTTTTCTTGGCAACATCCTGGTCTGATTGTTATTTCCTTTTCCAGCACATTTTACAGATGAGGAAACTGAAGCAAATAGGATTAAGTGACTTGTCCAGAGTCCCACAGCTACTGAGTATCTAAAGTTGGATTTGAACTCAGGAATAAGAGACTTCATGACTTCAGGCCTTGCATTATATAACACCTACATCCCAGGCACAGGTAGGTGACAAAGTGGGTAGAGTTCCAGGCCCAAAGTCAGGAAGATTCATCTTCATGAGCTTAAATCTGACCTCAGACAATTACTAGCTGTGTGACTATGAGCAAGTCACTTAATATTGTGTGCCTCAGTTTCCTAATCTGTAAAATGAGCTGGAGATGGAAATGGCAGACCATTCCAGTATCTTCACTAAGAAAAATCCAAATGGAGTCATAAAGACTCAGACATGTCTAAACAATAACTAACTTTAAACCCCATATCTTTCCTAAGAAAAATTCAAATGGGGTCATGAAGACTCAGACATGATTGAACAACAACTAACCATAAACCCAGGATAGTTGTGATGATAAAATGAGACATGTGTTAAGGGCTTTGAAAATCTTAAATCACTATATAAATATTATAATTATATTAACATTATATATATATTAATATGTTTACATAGGTATATGTTTTCCATATAGAATGTCATATTATATGTACTATTATAATATAGGCATATATATATGTGTGTGTGTGTGTGTGTGTGTGTGTGTGTGTATTTATATATATATACTGAAGCTCTTAGAAGGTAACATGATTTGCTCAAGATCCCACATGTATTAAGAGGTAGAACTTTGACTCACACAATCCATAGAATCATAGATTTAGAACTGGAAAAGACCTTAGAGGGATCTAATTCAACCTCCTCATTTAACATATGAGGAAACTGAGGCCCAGGCAAGTTAAGTGACTTGCTTAAAATCACACATGTAGTAACAGATGCAGGATCTAAACCATTTGAACCCTTCTTCTAACTGAAGTCTTAGCCATCTTCACTGTTTCAAGCTATTTTCTAAGTCCTGATATAAATTTACAACTTTTCTATTATTACTGTGCTGTCACCCCATTTTTTATTTATATCCCACAACTCCTAGAATAATATCCAAGTCCAAATATCATTTGTCAAGTGCCTACTGTGTACAGAGCTCTGTCCTAAGTGCTTGAGTATATATAGAAATGAATTAAGGCCCTTGCTCTCATGACACTTACAATTTAATAAGGAATAAAGCATAAATATTGTGAATTTCAATACACAATGTCACCCCCCCGGCCTGAGTTACCCAAACACCATCTAGGCATCCAGGCAGCATGAAGACTCACACACTAAGAACCTCCTCCTGCCTTAACTTCTCTTCTCTTCTCCAGGACCAGGCTACATCCAATGTGTTTGACTATCCACATAGCTTTGATGAAAATGGGAGTAATCAAATAAAATCCAGTAACATGGAGGAAAACCAAGTGATACCTTCTACTTTGCTACTATATTCTAAAGTTCTCTAGGCCTTACACTAGACTCTATCACTGAACCCATAGGACTTCCTGGATTTTCCTTTGACTCTTTAGCTGAACTATATCTTCCAACTAAAGCATGAACTCCTTGATAGTACAAGCTGACTTACTTTTTCAATTTGTATCACTAGGACTTAATATAGTACATAGCATATTTAAAGCATTTTATAATGCTTTTTCATTTATTCATAAAATGTGCATTACAATAGAATAAAATGTAGGACTATGTGAGGAGGAAACCACTACTGCAAGGAGGCTGTAATTAAGCAAGTAGAATTTGGGCCAGGCTGAAAATTTAGGTAGGAATTCAACAGAAATACCTGCCAACACTATATGTATACTTTTAGCTCATGACTGACCTCCACAAAAGTTTTCCTTCTTTGTCTCATTCAGTTGATGACAGTGAATTTATTACTGAAACAGAGAATATAAGGAATACAGAGAAACATAGACAAAACTGTATGAATGAAGGCAAAACATAATAGAACTAGAAGAAAAATTTGCCTGATGAATGCAATAATTAAATGAAAGCAACACAAAATGTGGCAAAATGTGTGTGTATAATTCCAATGATTAATCTTGATTTCAGAGAGTAAACAGATATCGAAACACTTCTGCTTCTTCTTTTAATTAATTAATTAATTTTAATACACATTACTTTATGAATAGGTGAGTAAAATCAGAACAAAAGGAGAGGAGTGAAGAGATAGGATCCGCACGTATGGCCAAATATGGAGTCTGTTTATTCCAAATTCTCTCAGTCTTATATACCCTCATACCCTTACATAATAGCACACTGAACATGCAGGACCTCATAAATAACTTGCTATTGTGTGTAGATGTCTCTTTGCCACTTGGTTTTACTCTGCTTTAATTATAACACAGGTTATCAGGAAGGCCGAGAGCCCTTAGCGGGGGATATGGAGTCAAATCAGACACTCTCAGCAGGATTTCTTTTACTGGACTAAAGGGTCTAATACCTCACCCAAGGTTCCCCACTATTTGTGGCCCTTTACAACTTCCAAGAAGGCTTTTTAGGCTTGAGACCAATTCATAGCACTCTTTGAGATTCCATGTGTGATATTTTGTCCTTATCTGTGTTGATATCTTGGTCTTCCTTGTCACCATAGTAGCATTCTATGGTCAAGGTTCTTTTCTGTTTCTTGCTCATTTTTTCTTTCCTTTTCTTTTCATGTTTTCTCTCTCTCTCTCTCTCTCTCTCTCTCTCTCTCTCTCTCTCTCTTTTATTTTTATGGTTGAGCTCTGTTCCTATGGCAAAGGAAGCACTGTCCCAAGCTTCCTGTGCAGTTCTGAGCCTTAGCTTGAAGGAAAATGACTCCTTCTGTTTTCAGGGGGTAACTTTGCCTACTCTTTTCAGGAAACAGTGTGGTTTCCCAGAGTTTGCCTTCTGAGCTAGGACTGGAGGCAGCCTCACTGATCTGCTTCTCTGCTGAGCCAGAACCAAGGGTCTCAGTTGCTGATATGCTGTAATTAAGACCCTCTTACCGGCTTTCCCAGAATCTGAGTTGGACCGAATACCCTTTTTACCCCAGTGAGACTGACCTTTCTTGAAGTTTTTCCAATCTATTTTGAACTGGAGAGTGGTTTTACTCTGTTGGATTCTGTTCAGAGGCTGAATTTTATAAAAAGGAAATTGGGAGAGCTCAAGCACATTCCTGGCTTTATTCTGTCTTCTAAGCTTCGCTCCCTAAAACTCTTCTTTCTTCTTAATAGTACAGTACAAAATTAAAGACACCAGATGAGGCTACTTCATTGACCAATAATTGCTATAAAATTTCTTTTTGTTATAATGAAGGCTTTAATATGAGAGTAGGGACAGGGTATAGTGTGTGTGTGTGTGTGTGTGTGTGTGTGTGTGTGTGTGTGTATACAATAAATATATACACATAGAGATACATAGATACATGAAAGCACAGATAGACATATAAATATAGATATAGATCTGGTAAAGTGCATGTTAGAGAAGTTATAAGTTCTTTTCTAATAAACTCCTGATAATTTGCAGAAAATCATGCATACCTTTTAGCTGTACATGCTAGATGAGAAGTTTATCATACTTCACTAGTTTTATGGACATTCTTCAAATTATTTGAATGATATTCTGGGCTACTATTTTTATGAGATTTGTGAAAATTAATCATTATCACATTACACAGGGGAAGCAGTGTTTGTGGTACAGTAGAAAAAGCATTGGCTTTAGAATCAGAGGACTTGCCTCTGTCATTTACTTGCATGGTAACTTGAAGCAAGTCACTTAAGCTTTTTGGGTCTTGCTAGTATCATTTGTCAACAAAAAGAACAATAATTTAATAAGCACTCACTATAGGTCAGACAGTAAACTCAGTGCTGAGATTATCAAAAAAGGCCAAAACATTGTCAGTAAGCCAATGAGCATTTAGTTAGAATTAATTATCAGTTGAATAGATTTGACTAGATAGCCACTAAAATTTCTTCCAGCTTCAAATCTATATGCTATGACAAAATATATGACACAAAGTAAAGAATTATTTGTGCCCAAAGCACTATAATTCAGGTGACATATTATAAAGTTAAATTGTATGGATGGAATTAAAGACATTAAAAGAAACTCAGATGATAAATTTCTTGGGAAAGTTTTACCAAACCACCTGATCATCAACATTTTTCCATAGCTGATAGAATTAGTGATAGCAAGGATTAGCAAGTACCTTCACATATGTATGTCTATTTCATAGCCTATAAAAACATTACAGAAGTTTAAACTGACCAGGCATCCAAATCTTAGATGATTTCCCTTAAAGTATATAAATATTTATCATACATATGAAAATCTTTCGTATAAAGAATAACAGGTTCCACAATAGAAGCTATGTGAGAGCTGTCCTTAAGGAAATCAGCACAAAAGCATCATCTTTATCAATAACTCCTCTCCCCCAGACAATGCCCCTTGATTTTGCCTGATTGCTCCTGAGAATTGACTTGAAATTAGAGAAGGTGCATATGACTTAGTAAGAAGCAAAATGTGGGAAATTTGCATGACTGTGTGCAGGAAAGTTCTAGTCAGCGCAAAAGAATCCCTCTAAAGTCAGCAAAAAGGGCTCAATTTTTTTTTAAAGAGAATCACTGAATGACCACAAGAGGCAAGAATATTCCATTACCACTGGATGTCTATCTAAGGTTTAGACACAGGAAGGTCAGAAGGTGAATTGGCTGACAATTCAAAATATTAACTGTTGGAAGATACACAATGAAGTCAATGAGATTGCGATATTTGCATCATTCTGGGTTGGGTGAAGGTATGCCAGGCTTATTAGTGAACTGTCCCTGCATAAGAAAATGACACATTTGCTCTAAAAGAAAAAGGCAACAACGTGAGCCCAAGAGAGTTATAGTCATCTATCATGGACAAATTTATAAAATATTTTCTTGATGAAGTGAAATTGCTCTTTTTTATTCAGAAAATATATTTTTGTGTTTGTTAATCTGATTCTCCTCATGTTGCCTTTTCGCTCACATTTCTAACAACAGCTGTTCTCTCAGTGCCTTACCTGCAGCTGGGAGGAATGCACAGTAGGCAAATCATAGCATATGCCAAGTCAATGACATCTCTCAAATCTTTTTGGTAAACCATCATCTACCACAACTGAGAGCTGGCAGGGTCTGGCAAGACTAATGATACCTCTGTATCTCTTCCTTGTGTAAGTTACATATAAAGGATGGAAATTCCCATCTTTTAATAACTCTTTGATTACCTTTTAATCTCAGATTTTAGAGAAGAGATACTTTTTTGCATGTATTATAAGCAAAATAATCCCATTTTTAAAAATACATTCATCTTAACCATTCTTTTTGTATACCATCTTGAAATTTTCATTTATGTAGAATTCTGCCAGGATCATTTGTAGAAAGGACAATTTAAAAATAGATAGGAAAACTTCACAGTTGGCACAGATATAAATAAATAACTCCCATTTATGTAGCATGTACTGCAAAATGACCCACAAAATTAAGTAATACAGGTGTATTATTAATGATTCCCATTTTATAGATGAGAGAATTGTTTCACAGAAACAAAAAAGATAATTCTCATCAAATGGCATCAAGATTGATACCGGTGCTTTTTCAAACTTATCATCTTACTTTTCTGGTAGAAGGGATTATTTGTTACTAATATACTACATTAAAAGTTCCTTTTGATTCTTTGAGGCCAGGAATTCTATGGAAATATAAGACAATATCACAACTTCCTCAATCAGTACATCTATTAAGTGCTTGCTATGTACAAGGCTTGCTAGGTGCATTGAGAAACAGAAAGGCAAAGCTGATTTCTATTCCCAATGACTTCACATATAAACATTTTCTAAGAACTGTCTTTTTCTATATTTCCAAATTTAATTTATGTCCCTATGTTAGCTATAGTCCTAGTGACTAGTTCTAGGCCTGAAAATGCCAGTGATGGAAAGGAAGCTAGAGGTGTTTTGTTTTGTTTTTTAATTTTCATTCCACTAATGCCATACTCACCAATCCCTTGGGGAAAAGAGAAGATTCCTGTAGTTCATCATGAAATCATCTAGCAAAGTTAAATTGTTTTGCAACTGTTTAGAGACCCCCTTTCTTTACTTGAATGACAACTGGCTGCTATAAACAATAACATCCTATAATTCTTTCTGTGAGCACAACAATAGATAGGAAGTCATTTTTACAGCTGATATTTAGTCAGGGGCCAGTTCACAGAAGGAATCACAGCATCTTATTGTTTGCCATTGAAGTATTCTAAGATTGTTGCCATTTTTTGTCTTAAGATGGATTGTGGTTGTTTTCTGGAACATTCAGGGTCGCACGTATTCAGCTGATGTCCTGGAAAGCCAAGCTAGTGCCATGTATTTGAAACTGTTTGCTTGCCCCCAAGGAGAGATTTATGCCTTCAGCCATACAAAGTGAAATAACTACACTGTGGAAAAGACGGCAAATGTTTGCTTGTTCAAGTGAGGTCCTTAGTCATCTCCCAGCTGACTAAATCCATGAAGATAAACATGGCATAGTTTCCCCGGGCCAGCAGGGACTGCATATTGTCTTCAGATAAATATTACAATATTATTCTTCCACATTTGCCTGGACAATGGCAGACAATGAAAACAAGTCAAACCAACAGTATATGTCATAATGTAGGTAATCCCAAAACAAAGCAAAGAATGACAGTTTAAGGAGTCAACTTTGTTTTTAACTCTTTGGATTTTAGTCACACCCATCCCCAACATTATTGATATATCATGGGAGATCTCTTTCCTTTCTTAAGTTAGGAAGCATTAAGTAAATGAGCTTTCCTCTAATGGAATCAAGTCACATTGCTATAGATGAAGTAACTTTCCTTGGACAACCACAGTTTCTTATTTATTTTTCAAAATGCATACTTTTTTGGAGATGAAGACATTGGATAGTCAAGGAAGAGCTGAGTTTGGAAAGGAGAGCAGGTTGCATGGAATGGAAGAGAAAGAGAGAGAGAGAGAGAAGAGAGAGAGAGAGAGAGAGAGAGAGAGAGAGAGAGAATAAGATGCATTTCTATAGCACTCCTTAAATGGTAGTGCTTAACCCATATCCACCAGAACCATCTGACCAGAAAGAAAGAGATCAAAATATTTTAAAAGCTTATTGTCATATAAGTGAAAACAGACTAATTGGGTAAAGCTTGTACCTATCTGAGATTAACTGGCTTTCATCAAGTTCTTCTTCACCTTTATTTATAAGTATTTGTTTGGGGGGTAGAACCCAGATGGCAGAGAATAGACAGGTCTTTATCTTAGCTCCTCCTAGCTTTCCTCAGATCTCAGATCAACACCAGATCAAGCCTCTGAAATGGTTTTGTGTTGGAATCTTTACAAATTGCTAACTCATTAGAGTTGATAGATTATTGATCTGATCTTACAAGGAGATGTTTTGGGCCAGAACCTGAAACAAGGTACTAAGTAGAACTAATTGATACAATGCTTGTGTTCACACTAGTACTCATTGGAGTTCACAAGTATGGGAGATTCACAAAGTAAACTTTGTAACTTTGTGAATTCACACTTTCCTTAGGTGTGCCTCCAGAAAGAGGAGTCAACTTTTGGGATATCATATATGAGACTCTTAGCTTCAGGTTAGTTAGTTAGTTACTTCAAGAGAGAGTTCAGCTGAATTAGATTGGAGAGGAGGAAGCCCTCTCTCACAGGCAAGACAGATTCAATTTGGTGCTGGCTCTGGAGACTGAAGAAAGCAGAGGCAGAAGCAAAGGACAAAGCTGCAAGAGCTCTTGGAACCAAGCAGAGAGATAGGCCTCTAAGCTAACCGGGCTATATTGGAGGCAATAAAAGAACTGAACTTTTAACACCTGGCTGCATCTTGGATGATTATTACTTTCAACTGAAACTAAGGCTGCCTCCAGAAAACCTCCCCGAGAAACCTGCTTTCACCCATAGAGAACTATTATTTTAAAAGAAGAAAATGTGAACACAAGCATTGTATCAATTAGTTCTACTTAGTACCTTGTTTCAAGTTCTGGCCCAAAACATCTCCTTGTAAGATCAGATCAATAATCTATCAACTCTAATGACTTAGCAGTTTGTAAAGATTCCAACAGTTTTGGAATGAAAGAACCTACAAATATTTGGAGTTCAACAAATTTCCAGCAGAAGATATTTTGGAACAATTTCAGGAAAGGTCTTCTTCAATCAGGTATGGAAAAGGGGGTAAGAGAGGGAGGAGGCTGAGTGCAGAATTGGAGCAGGGACCCAGGGTAAAGTATCCTGGGGGAACTTGTTGGGAGATGCAGTCAAAATACAGGAGTTTGGCTACTCTGTTCAGAAGTTCAGAAGCTGGTGGATCAACAAGCTAGCTTCAAGACATCCAACACAACTACAAAAGGCAAATAGTGAATCCTCGAACCCTAGAATAATGGTTTATTTGGCCACACCCACCCAGCATGGCCAGAAAGTCAACAATATGCACCCTAGGACAGCTTGAACCTGCTGTTTTCTATAGAGGACACTTGGGATAATCTTCTCTTTAGCTTAAGAGCAGACTTGAACCCTTAATTCTTGACTTTCTATCAGAAATAAATGAAATTCACTTGTGTCATTGAATGTCCATCTTCCTCCCTGAAAGATAATGCTCAATTTAGCTGCATAGTTTATTCTTGTCTTTAATCCAAATTCCTTTGCCTTTCAGAATATCACATTCCAGGTCCTTCCCTCCTTTAAGGTAGAAGCTGTTAGGTCCTTGGTAATCCTAATTGTGGTATTTGACTTGTTTCTTTCTGGCTGCCTGCATTTTTTTTTTCCTTAATCCAATAATTCTGAAATTTAGCTACTATATTCCTTGGAGTTTTCCTTTTGAGGTCTCTTTCAGGAGTTGATTGGTAAATTCATTCAATGACTACTTTACCTTCTAGTGCTATTACGTCAGGGCAGTTTTCCTTGATGATTGCCTGAAAGGTGATATCTAGGCTCTTTTTTTCATCATGGCTTTCATGAAGTTCAATAATCTATTTTTTGAACTCAGTTGTCTTTCTTAGGAGGTATTACATATTTTCTTCTATTTTCCTTTTTTCTTTTTGTTTTGTTTGATTGATTCTTGAAGTCTTATTGAGTCATTCACTTCCATTTGTTCAATTCTAATTTTTAGTATATTATTTTCTTTAGTCACCTTTTTTTTTTTTTTTAGCTTCTTTTGTATTTGGCCAATTGAATTGTTTTGTCTTTTGCATTTATTTTCCATTTCACAAATTCTGCTTTTCAACAAATGGTATCTTTTTCATATCTAATTTGTAAGGAAATATATGCTTTTTCCATTTCATTAAATTTATTTTGTAGGAAGACATATGCTTTTCCCATTTCATCAAATCTGTTTTAAGTTTTCTTCAAATAATTTCTTTTTTTCCTTTTCCATACCCTCTTGCAAAGATCTCATTTCCTTTCCCCATTTTTCTTCTAATTCTCTTTTAAGATACTTTTAAAAATCTTCCAAAAAAAGCCTGGTGAAATGGGGACCAGCTCATGTCTCCCTTTGGGGCTTCATTTGTCTTTACTAACCTTGGGTTTGGAGTCTATTCTCTCCATAAAAGTTCTTTATGGTCAGAGGTTTTTTTGTTTTTTGGGTTTTTGTTTGTTTGTTTGTTTGGTTTTTTTTTTTTTTTGCTTTTTTGTTCTTTTTTAAGGGTTGAGGCCCACTCTTAAGACAAAGAGGTGACAGCCACTTTGGTTTACCTTGGGGTCAGTGTTTCTGACTTTCTTTCAGTGCTCAGTAATCCTAGCCAGAGTTCTTCTGGAGGCTCTGAGGCTTACAATTTGCCTTTTGTATTTGTTTTGGGAAGTTTTACAGCAAATCTGCTAAAGCACCCACTTGCAACCAAGACAGTGTAGCCTAAGAGCCTCACAAAATAATCCCCTGTGTGCATGGACATCTCAAAGCTCTGGCTCCTCACCACAGCTCCTTGCCCCAGGCTCCCTACACTGTGATCTGGGCTAAGCAGACTGTCCCCCTGCCTGATTGAAAGATTCCCGTTCTGAAGTTCTTCCAAAGTATCTTCTGGAAATGTCTTGTGCTCCAAATATTTGTGGGTTCTGTCTCTCCAAAACCAGTTCAGAGGCTTAATCTGCTAGTGGATTGAGAGGTCAAAGGAGGTCACAGAAAGCCATGTTTGCTATCTGCCTTCTTGGCTCTGCACCCCACCCCACCCCCAGACTGGAATATTTACAAATGAACAAAAATGCAAAAAGAGATCTGGCCATAGATAGCTTTTATGGAGAAAGAGAAAAACAGACATCAAACTCAGAGGACAATAAAGGAAAAATATCTCCAGATAAAGCCCCAAAGAGTGATATGAGTTGGCTGCCAAGGTTCTTTTGGAAGAATTTTTTTTTAAGCTATTAAAAGAGAGTTAGAAGAAGAATAGGGAGAGGAAGTGAAAACTTTGCAGGAGAATTTGAAAAGGGAAACAGAGAAATTATCTGAAGAAAATTCCTTAAAATAGATTAGTGAAATGGAAAAAGCATAAACTCCTTATAAAATAGATTTGATGGATGGAAAAAGAAAACAACTTCTTGAAAAACAGAATTTGTGAAATGGAAAAGAAATACAATGAACAAAATATCTCATTTAAAAGTTCAACTGGCCAAATGCAAAAGGAGATAAAAAGCTAACTGAAAAAAAAAAGTATTCAATAAAAATTAGAATTGAACAAATGGAAGTGAGTAACTCAATGAGACATCAAGAATCACTCAAACAAAACCAAAAAAAAAAAAAAATAGAAGGAAATGTAAAATACCTCATTGGAAAAACAACTGACCTGGAAAATAGATCCAAGATAAACATTTTAAAAATTATTGGACTACCTGAAAATCATGATGAAAAAAGAGCTTAGACAACATATTTCAAAAAATCATCAAGGGAAACTGCCCTGACATCTTAGAACCCCAGGGCAAAATATCTATTAAAAGAATTCTCCATTAACCTCCTGAAAGGGACCGCAAATGAAAACTCTTAAGAAATATCATAGGTAACTTTCTAAAAAAATATTGTAAGCAGCCATAAAGAAACAATTTAAATATTGAGGATTCACAATCAGGATTACCCAGGACCTAGCAGCTTCCACTTTAAAGGACTAAAAGGCCTGGAATATATATTCCAAAGAGCAAAGAAGCTTGGAATGTAGCCAAAAATCAACTGTTCAGAAAAATTAATCATTATCTTCCAGAGAAAAAGATCAACATTCATTGAAATAAGTGAATTTCATTTCTTTTTGATGAAAAGATCAGATCTGAACAGAAAGTTTGATCTTTTAATACAGAACTGAACAAAAGTATAAAAAGGTAAAAAGGAAAAAAATATATATATATATATCTTTTATATATTAATGAGGGATCTCAACCTTGTTCTATCAGAAGTAGATAAATAAAAAAAGGGGGTAAGGAGATAAATAGAAGTTTAGAAAAGTTAGATATGATAGATCTTTGGAGAAAATTGAATCGAGACAGAAAGGAATATATATATTTTTTCTCAGTGGTACATGAAACCCACACAAAAATTGATCATATATTAGGGCATAAAAACCTCAAAATCAAATGCATAAAGTCAGAAATAATAAATGCATATTTTTAGCTCATGATACAATAAAAATTACATGTAATAAAGAGCTAGGGAAAAATAGAGAAAAAATTAATTGGAAATAAACAATCTAAACCTAAAGAATGAGTGGGTAAAACAGCAATTCATAGACATAATTGATAATTCCATCCAAAAGAATAACAATAATAAGACAACATACCAAAATTTATGGAATGCAGTCAAAACAGTTCTTAGGGGAAGTTTTATATCTTTAGATGCATACTTGCATAAAATAGAGAAAGAAAAAAATCAATGAATGGGTATGAAACTAAAATGTGAAAGTCTACTTGCCAAGACAAAGTCAGGAACTATATGAATACAATTGGAAAACACTTTCCACACAAATAAAATTGGAACTGATCAATCAGAATATCAACTGTTCATGGATAGGCCAAGCTAATATAATAAAATCACAATTTTACCTAAATTGATCTACTTATTCAATGACATACCAATCAAACTCCCAAGAAATTCCTTTACAAAGCTAGAAAAAATAATAACAAAGTTCAATTGAAAAAACAAAATTAATGAAAAATGCAAACGAAAGTGGTCTAGCTGTTCCAGACCTAAAACTATATTACAAAGCAGCGGTCATCATCATCCTTGGTACTGGCTAAGAAATAAAATAGTTGATTAATGAAATGGGTTATTTTCTTTCTTTTTTTTTAATTTTAAATTTTATTTTATTTAATAATAACTTTGTATTGACAGAATCCATGCCAGGATAATTTTTTTACAACATTATCCCTTGCACTCGCTTATGTTTTGTTTTTTCCCCTCCCTCCCTCCACCCCCCCACCCCAAGATGGCAAGCAGTCCTATATATGTTAAATATGTTGCAGTATATCCTAGATACAATACATATTTGCAGAACCGAACAGTTCTCCCGCTGCACAGGGAGAATTGGATTCAGAAGGTAAAAATAACTCGGGAAGAAAATAAAAAATGCAAATAGTTCACATTCATTTCCCAGTGTTCCTTCTTTGGGTGTAGCTATTTCTGTCCATCATTTATCCATTGAAACTCAGTTAGGTCTCTTTGTCATAGAAATCCACTTCCATCAGAATACATCCTCATACAATATCGTTGTCGAAGTGTATAATGATCTCCTGGTTCTGCTCATCTCACTTAGCATCAGTCCATGTAGGTCTCTCCAAGCCTCTCTGTATTCATCCTGCTGGTCATTCCTTACAGAGCAATAATATTCCATAACATTCATATACCACAATTTACCCAGCCATTCTCCAATTGATGGGCATCCGAAATGGGTTATTTTCACAAGTCAATGATTATAGTAATCTAGTGTTTGATGATCTCAAAGATGCCAGCTTTTGGGATAAGAATTCACTATTTGACAAAATTTGCTGGTAAAAGTGGAAATTAGTATAGCAGAAACTAGACATCAACACACATCGAAAACCCTATACCAAGATAAAGTCGAAATGGATTCATGATTTAGATATAAAAAATGATAATATAAGCAAATTAGAAGAACAGATCTGTTCTCTCTCAGATCTGTGGAGAAGGAAAGAATTCATGGCCAAAGAAGAATTAGAGTACATTATGGAATGCAAAATAGATAATTTTATTTATATTATGTTAAAAGGTTTTTGTTTGTTTGTTTGTTTGTTTTACAAACAAAACCAATGCAAGCAAGATTAGAAGGAAAGCAGTAAACTGGGGGGAAATTTTACATCCGAGGGTTCTGATAAAAGCTTCATTTCTAAAATATATAGAGAATTGACACAAATTTATAAGAATATAAACCATTCTCCATTTGATAAATGGTCAAAGGATATGAACAGAAAATTTGCACATGAAGAAATTAAAACCATTTTTAGTTATATGAAAAGATGCTCTAAATCACTATTGATCAGAGAAATGAAAATTAAGATAGCTCTGAGGTACCACTATATACCTCTCAGATTGGCTAAAATGACAGGAAAAAGTAATGTTGAATATTGGAGGGGAAGTGGGAAAACTGGGACACTAATACATTATTGGTAGAGTTGTGAATGGATCCAACCATTCTGGAGAGCAATATGGAACTCTGCCCAAAGGACTATCAAATCTTGCATACTATTTGATCCAGCAGTATTTCTACTGGGCTTTGTTTCCCAAAGAAATCATAAAAAATGGAAAAGGACTCACATGTGCAAAAATGTTTATAGTTGCCCTTTATGTAGTGGAAAGGAAATGGAAACTGAGTGGATGCCCACCAATTGGGGAATGGTTGAATAAGTCACAACATATGAATATTATAGAATGTTATTGTTCTAAGAAACAATCAGCAGGATGATTTCAAAGAGGCTTGGAGAGACTTACATGAACTGCTACTAAGTGAAGTGAGTAGAACCAAAAAAACATTGTACACAGCAACAAGATTATGTGATGATCAATTCTAATGGATGTGGCTCTTTCCAACAGTGAGGTGATTCAGGCCAATTCCAATGTGATGAAGAGAACCATCTTCACCCACAGAGAGAACTGTAGGGACTGAGTGTGGATCACAATGTAGTATTTTCAATTTTTTATTGTTGTTTGCTTGAATTTTTTTACTTTTTGATTTGATTTTTCTTGTGTTCAATGATAATTGTTAAAATATGTGAAGAATTACATACATATGTGTATGTATGTATATGTATATATATATAAAGTTTTTGTATGCCAACCACTGTGCTGAGTATCTGACATACAAATGAAGGTCAAAAAGAATTCTTCTACCAGGTGCATTAATCAAGTTCATCCAAGATGACAAAGGATAATAAGAATAGAACTGATGTTCTTCACACAATAAGACAAATCCTGTGGAATAAAACTTTTTATAACATATTTTAAAGCCAATCCAGTCATTTGGGGTAAAAGGATTATCAAATGTGTCTGAAAAGTAAGATTATAATTTACTGTGATGTGAGCAAATAGATAGGAAACAAGTATTTGAGAGGCCAGTATGAGTAGCTGTGTTCCTCATATGAATGAATAAATGAAAAATATTTAGTACTGACTAGATGTAAATAATTTGTAGTACAAATAGATAATCTCTGTTCTCTTGAGGTTCACATTCTAATAGGACACTATACCAATAGGAAATTTTAGATACAAGATGGAAATGTCCAAAGATTATTAAGGTATAATGGCAAGGTATATAGTAATAAATTTCTTTTCGTGTCCTATCTATAGAACTGTTTTGTGATGCCAAGAGCTGAGGGGTGAGAATTGTCTTTTCTTTTCAGAAGTAGAGGGTACAATATTTGATTTCCTGGATAATAACTGAGGAAAGAAGACAGACTGGAAGTGAGATTAATGATATAGAGGTAGATGTTATTTCTGGAAATGCTTAACTTTACTCTATTTGTTAGGGGCAATTGGCTAGATCTTTGTGTTGCTCATAGCAAAGATGTTGATTACTTCCTTCTCTATAGAGGTTATTCTACTGGATAATTACTACAACTCACTCTGTTCTATTACAATGGTTGGGATAGAAGCAAGATCAATGAACTGAGGGTAGGAAGTATGAGACTGTTTTGGATGCTCTTAGGCTTAGGTATCAGTAGTTGATGTTAGTGAAAACAAATAGTAGTGCTCTTTTCCATATGCTTCTCTGATAGATAGTTGGAATCTTTACAAACTGCTAACTCATTAGAGTTGATGTTTTGGGCCAGAACCTGAAACAAAGTACTAAGTAGAACTAATTAATACAATGCTTGTGTTTACACCTTTACTCATTGGAATTCACAAATATGGGAGATTCACAAAGTAAACTTTGTAACTTTGTGAATTCACACCTCCCTTGAAGCTCTTAGGGCCAGAGAGCACTATGGGAGAAACCCAAAACCCCTTTCTCTGGTATATAAAAAGAAAGCAGAGGCCCAGTGGGGAGGATTCAGCCAAATTACATGGAGAGGGGAGCATCAAGTCAGAAGAAGCCATGAGTCCGAGTTGAGCTAGAGCCAGGAGAGAATTACTTCAGAAGGCAAGAGAGACAGATTCATTTTTGTGCTGGCTGGAGGCTGAAGGGAGCAAAGGCAAAGTACAAAGCTGCAGGTGCTCTCAGAACCAAGCAGAGAGATAGGCCTCTAAGAATCTAACTATCTGGGCCCAAGGAAAGAGACAAGACTTGGAAGGAGAAATAAACATTTGTATTTTTACCGGCTGGCTGCATTTAGGTTAATTATTGATCTGAACTGATACTAAGGCTGCCTCCAAGAAAACCTCCCCTGAGAAACCTGTTCTCCCCCAGAGAGAACCATCATCTCATATTATATTAAAGAAGAAAAACACCACAATAGATGATTGTAGAGGGCAAGATTGGAAGTAAGCCAGTGGTCTTTTTAGTTGCAGTGTTGTTTTGTGTTCTTCCAAAGGCTCTAGGGAACAGAGTTTGGGGGCTTGTCTGAGGGAAAGTAATGGTTGAGATGGTGATGTTTTGATCTACCCAACACAAGCCTGCTCCTGTCCCTTCCTATGGGTGCCTTTCTGCTTTGTATCATATTACACATGCATTTGGCAACTGTTCCATTTATTTATCCTTTTAAAAGTTATCATACTTTTATCAAAATGCCTAAAGATGTCAATATGAAGGTAAAGCATCTCCCGTTTTTCATACTGATAATGAAAATTGTAAACTATATTCCCAGTATCCTTTCAGTTAGTTATAGATTTCTCTGTAGAATAATTGAAGTATTTCTGTTATGGGCCAGAACTTGAAACAAGGTGCTAAGTCAGTGGAATTGATAGAGACAATGGTTATTTAGCATGGTGCTTAACAGTTCTCTAGTTCTGTACATATACTTAGTACTTACTATAGTTCTACAAGATTCACACTTTTGATAAGAGACCATATAAGCTCAGACAAACTCAGCCAGAATCAGAACTGGAAGACAGAGACCATGGTGGCAGTCCTCTCTCCCCCACAGAAACCAAGACACATTCAGGAGTACTTCAGGAAGCTGGCAGAAGCAGAGAAGACAAAGGACTGGTAGCAGGAGCTCAAGCTCTCGGAACCAAGGAGAGAGATAAGCCTCTAAGAAAGCTAACCATGCCCCAGGAAAGGAGACAAGACTTGGAAAGAGATAATAAAGTATTTGGACTTTAATCCCTGGCTGCACCAGAGACCCCAAGAAAATCTCAACAGATAACATTACTTTATAAAGAGAATATTACATTTTGGTGTCCAAACATGGGGCTGACACAATCCTGATTTCAGTGGAAAAGCCTCTGATCCTGATTTCAGTGGAAAAGTCTCCTCGACCCAGAAATTAGGGTGAGTACAAAAATAGACAAGGCAACTTTGTTAAAGGGCTGAAGTAGTAATTCATCTAAAAAGGGGACAGATGTTTAGAAAACAGCCTTCTTTTCCAATTCAAGGAAAATGTGTAGAGAGCATTGTCAGACTTATGAAAAGCCATGGTTGGATTGTAACTTGGGAGCAGATCATTGAACTTTTAAAAACTGTACAGTACACATCTCCTTGGTTCTCTATGGAAAAAGAATTGAATCCAGATGAGTGGAAATAAGTAGGAGAGCAACTATGTCAATACTACAGTGATAATGGACCTGACTCAATTTCCAAAGAAACACTTATACATATAATTTAATACAACTGGCTTTAGGAAATTATATAAGTTATAAAATAAGGAAAAAGAAGAAAGAACAGGAGGGGGAGGATCCAGATAAACTAGGTGAAAAGGATGAAGAATCATATAAGAATGAAGTTAAGTACAATTCTGAATGTAGTACTTCACAGCAAGAGAAATTAGGGCATTCCCCATCCCCTGACCTACTTCCCTCAATTAACCCTTCATGGGTGGAGGGAGAAGGAGGAGAGGAAGAGGAATCAGCACCACCTATGAAGCAGCCTATGACAAGATTACAAAAGGCACTGGTTAAGGCAAAAAAAGGACAAGATATATCTGATTTAATAAATCATAATCTGTGATTGAAGAGCTTGACTCTTCAGGTCATCAATGGAGAAGATACACTTCTTTTGATATGGAAAAAATTAAGAATTTGAAAAAGGGTTGCATTCTCTAGTAACATCTTATCATCTTATGTTAAGATGTTACTAGAGAGTTTGCCTTATGAAATTTTAACCCCCCAGTGATTGAAAATCTATAGCAAAGACATGTTTAGAACCTGCACAAAATGTGTTGTGGTTTTTGGAGTATCATGAATTAAGTAGGATTCAAGCCCGACGCAATAAGCAAACTCTAGTTAATGTACAAATCATCTTTGACCAACTAGCAGGTGAAGGTCAGTATGCAGAGAATTCAGCACAGATTAATTATCCCCTAGGAACATATGAACAAATTGCTACTGCTGCAATAAAAGCTTGGGGTTTTCCTCCCCAGGGAAAGATGAAGCCTTCACAAAAATAGAGCAAGGTCCCAATGAATCCTTTGTGGATTTTGTGGGACATTTGAAAACAGCTATCACAAGAACCATTGGAGAAAATGCAGCTATGGAAATAATGATCAGACAACCTGGCTAAGGAAAGTGCTAATGAGGTTTGCAGAAGAATTATATGGGACTACACAAAGATGCTCCTTTAGAGGACTGTGCCACAGTGAGCACAAATGCTTAGCAAAGGCTATGATGATGAACATGGGAAGACAGAGTCCCTCTTAGCAAGGGACTTTTAGAGAGACTCACCAATGCTTTCAATGTGGAAAAATAGAACATCTGAGAGCCCAGTGTAGGTATAGAGAATATATATAGGTATAGAGTGAGAAGACAGGATGAGAGAAGACCCAAAACCCTATGTCCAAAAATCCAACCAAAATTACCACTGGGTCTCAGAATGTAGACTGACTGTAGACTGACCCAGGGAAATGAGAGTCAGGGCCCAGCTCCAAGATATCAAAAAAAAAAAAAAAAAAAAAAAGACAGGTGGGGCATGATGGCAGCCGAGCTTACACCCAAAGAAGTTCAGGACTCTGATGTGATCAATCAGCAAAAAAGCAATCAGATGGGAGAAGTGGATTACAACTGGGGAGAATACAGGCTTTTTTAACCCAACAGAAGGGCAGTGTCCAATGAGAGCAGCTCCACTATAATGAGCAGTTTCCAATGTAATTGCCAGGTAATGAAAAGAGATTTAGAAAGTGGTAAATAGAAGGGACTAGATTAGATAATTGCTTGGGAGAAAGGGTTTGCTTATATCTCTACAGATAAAGAAGGAATCAGAAGCAAACAAGCACCTGGAGAGAGACAGAAAATGAGAAAAACCTCAAAACAAAGGAGAAGACCTAAAAAAATCTGACACTGAAAGAGCATGGCTGATAATGAGACTGTTGAAGAACTTCAAAATCTGCAGGAATCATTGGATTCCCTGAGATGAAAAATTGTTGATGAGACTATTGCAGGACTTCAAAACTTGCAGGAATTATTGGATTCCTGGCATATGAAGTAATGGACAATCTATTCCTTTTGGACTATTTCTAGGACTTATGGACATGTATAATTCCTCATGTTGATTCATGTTATTTGTTACATCACTACTAGCCTGTGTTATATTGCTTTGTGCTTATGTAATTTATGTAATTCTGTGTAATACCTCCCATATTGATGGAATTATGTACATCTGTTTTAAGAGTGAGCCCCTTCAGAAACCCACTAATCTGATTTGGTTTCCCATTTCCTTTGGTGTTTTCATCTCCCTTCCTGAGATGTCAGAGTGGGCAGGATCATCTCCTTTTATGGTGTTTTCACCCCTTTTTTGAGCAGTCAGGGAAGGAGTGATCACCTCTTTTGGGAGGTTCTCACCTCCTTGAGAAGTCAGGGAGGTCATGATGACCTATGTTCTAAAAACAAAAGAAACTGGGAGATATTATGGACCAGAACTTGAAACAAGGTGCTAAGTCAGTGGAATTGATAGAGACAATGGTTGCTTAGTATGGTGCTTAACAGTTCAGTACATGTACTCAGTACTTACTATAGTTCTACAAGATTCACACCTTTGATAGGAGACCATATAAGCTCAGACAAAGTCAGCCAGAATCAGACCTAGAAGACAGAGACCATGGTGGCAGTCCTCCTGTCTCCCCCACAGAAACCAAGACATATTCAGGAGTACTTCAGGAAGCTGGCAGAAGCAGAGAAGACAAAGGACTGGCAGCAGGAGCTCAAGCTCTCAGAATCATGGAGAGAGATACACCTCTAAGAAAGCTAACCATGCCCCAGGAAAGGAGACAAGACTTGGAAATAGACAATAAAGGATTCAGACTTTAACCCTTGGCTACTCATGTGGTGGTTACTGAAGTGAAAGGAAGGGTGCCTCCAGAGACCCCAAGAAAACCTCAACAGAGAACATTACATTTTAGAGAGAAGATTGCATATTTCAATTCTCATTCATGTGCAGCTAGAAATGAAAGAATCTAATTTGCTGCCATTGGTCTTAGATGAGCACCAGATAAGGATCCTGGATAAAAAAGATCAGGGATGGAAACCTTAGACCACTTTAGAAGAAGTTTTACAATCTATCATCTCACGCTGTATCCAAAATACAAAAGCAAGATTTTTATTTATTTGTCTAGTGACTTTTATTTCACATGTTTATTATCTAGTAGTATAATTTCATTCAGAGTTCATTTCTGTCTACATATCAATTTTTTTTTCTCTCAGGTTATATCTCTCAGAAATATTCCCACCATATCTGGAAAAAGAATCTGGGATCTTCCTCTGCTTCAATGGAGTCTCAGTCTACTTGGATTATATGCCCTAATATAGCCTAGCTTCTGTCTCTGTCTCTCTCTCTGTCTCCCTCTCTCTCTCCCTCTTTCTCCATTCTTTTACTCCAAACATAAACAATCTATTTCCTCCTCTATTCACTTATCCCAGGGTAGAATCTAAATCTTCTACAATGCCATTTTTTTTGGAATAACTCTTCACTTCACATTCTTCAGCATAGCATTCTTCTTTCAAAATCTTTAAATTCTGCAGGTCTTTCTTTCATTTAGTGTATATAAGATTCATAAACTCTTGACCCTTTCACATCTAGCAAGATGACCAGCCATTCCACTATGAGTGATTAGAAGAAAACTAGAAGGGGGAGGAAGAAAAGGAAGGAAAAAGAAGAGAGAAACAGAGAAAGAAAAAGAGACACAGAAACAAAATTATATATATAGCTATTACTCATATCTTTAGGATATATCTTGGAAATAAAAGAGAACTGAAATTTTATAGCATTCTGCTCATACTTCTAATATATATATATAACTTAAAATAGTGTGTGTGGGTATATGTAAGCATATGTATATATGATTCCTGAAGCTCTGCAAAGAAAGGAAGGAAATATATTTCCCCAAACTCTTGCCATGAGCACTGAAAAGATTCTCAAACCACTCAGAACTCACTTGTGATGGCCAACTGGTAGGAAGATACTCCCCCACAACCTATAATACAATCCCCTCCTGACTTTCCCCATTATCTTCTCCATCAACCCTACAATAATACAGAACAGAAGCTACTTGATTATTCATACAGTTTGAATGTCATGGCATCACCTCCCTGATGTCATAGCCCTTTTTTGAGAATAAAGGACAAAAACAGTGATATTGTAATGGATTAGATGTTATTTGTTTTTATTTTATCCTTCCCTGATTTGCAGTTTAATACTAGTTATCTCCCTCTGAAAAGGTATTTGGTTAAAAGTTTTCTTTCTCAAAATTTAAGAATAATCTGTGTGGAATAGATACTGATTATTCCTATATATTTGATAGAATTCACCCAAAAGTCTATCTGTTTTAGCATTCCCACTTCCTTTGGTAACTTTTTTATAGATCAAAGCATGTCTTAACATATGTATTTATTTAAAATTCAAATACAAAATAAGAAAAAGCAAAATAGAAAAAGAGAGAAAAAGAAAAAACAAACAAACAAACAAACAACAATAACAACAAAAAATTGTCATATGCCTAGGAGAACATTGGGGAGATTTCAAAATATATTTCCATTTAATTAATAAATAAATTAATTTAATTTAAATTTCCATTTAAAAAAGCATATATAAGAATAGAAGACATCATATTCATAATGCTCCTCTTTTCTTTGCTTCCTTATAGGTTTTCTTTTGTTCTCTGCTGTGCACTTTTTACTTTATTTTTTTTCTCCCTTTCCTCCCTCTTCTGCCATCTACTCTTTTCAGGCTGCAGTTGAGTATTGGTAATTTCTTTATTATGTCTTCTTAAATCTCTCAGTTCTAAGACTGTTTAAGATCTCTATTTCTTGTTCATTTTATTTGAGTATTTCATATTTGTATAACTAATCCTTGCTTTATTTTAAAATTCTTTTATTATTGATAGAATATAATTAAGCATAGTAGGTTTGCAATGCATTTTTAAAAAATCATTATAGAAAATTAAATTCAACACAGTATATGAAAAATATGGATATGTTTAGTATTATGATTTTTTTCTTTCCCAACCACAACTTTAATTGAGAAAAGTTTGCATGAGATAGTTATATGGCAGCAAGCTTATGAACAGACAGAAATTCTTGGACAGCCAAAATTTAAATTCTAAAATCTTAAAATTGATCATTGGAGGAGGCAGAGCCAAGATGTGGAGTACAATTGATTTTTACAGATAATTGAGACTATGTTAGGGCTGTTATGTTGGATTGGATCTGGCATTTGCATATGTTGACAGATTCAGACTTGACAGACTCCTCTCAAATTTTGTGGGTAGCAACAGTGCACTGTTGAAGTAGGTTTGGAGGGGGAAAGAGGGAACGGTGGAATAGCTTAATCAAAAAAAAAAAAAAAAGCACTATCAAAATTCTGAAAAGAAAGTAGGAAGAGGTGCTGCTCCCCTCAGAAATCTCCTAACCCCTATCAACTAGAGCTGTTTGTGTCTCAAAAGAAAAAAAAATCTAATAATATTTCAGAAGTTGACAGATAACTCTGCAAGATCACTAAGTGATCAGTTTATAAATTGGTAGCAGTTAGGGTGATAGCCAATTTTTAAAAGGAAAAGTGGATGGTAACAAACCATATAGCTCAAAGTTTGTGTTATGAAAAATGCTATGTGTTTATATTGTAGCATATGTATAATGTTATATGTACTCATATAGGTTGTTTTAAAGTTTTCAAAGCAAATATTAATTACGTCTGAGAGGGATAATGCAAGTAATATTATCATTATTTTACAAGTGAGGAAACTAGGATTGAGAGATGTAAAGTCAGTGGTCCAAGGTCACATATTAGTAAACAACAGAAGTTGAATTAAAACTCTCATCTCCTAAACTCTAATAATTCAGTGTCATGTATTGTAAAGATATCAAGATTTAAATTCTTCCTCTGACCCTTACTAGCAGTAAAGCCTAAAGTATTCACTTCAGATTCAACATCTATAAAAAAGAGAGAGCAAGACCTTAATGCCCACATTGCAGGCTTGTTGGAAGAATCTAGGCTAAACATACATGCAAAATGATTTGCAATTCTTAGATGGTGCTATATAATTGTCAGTTCTCATTATTATTATTTTTATGTTATCTCCCCCATTAGAATGTAAGAAAAAAAAAAACTTAGGAAAAAAAATCACTTTTTCCCACTTCCCTACCTTGAACACAACACAGTGTAAAAACATTAATAAACGCTTGTGGGCTGAATATTCCATGATTAAGGTAGAAGCTTGAAGGCTGGTTCAGGAAATCCTCAGCCTCACCTATCTATATCTTTTCCTCTTGTTTCATGGCACTTTTTTCCCCCCTTTTTCTGTTGTCACTGTCAAAATTTACTCTTCAAAAACAACTGGATTTGGACTAAAGGGCCATTGGTTTATATCCCAGTTAACCCATTACTAAGCTATTTGACTTCCAGTAAATTACTTAATCACTTTGGTTCTCAGTTTCTTCATCTATAAAATAAAAAAGTTAGATCAAATGATTTAATATTGGTCAGATTTATTTAAAAATAAAGCAAAAAACTAGAAATACTTCTGGAGTGTCTTATTTACTTTTGAATACAAAGCAATATCTCCCTTATATAGGTAATAGCCAACTTGGGGTCAGTCTATTATCCTGAAAGAACTGGCCAATCTCCTAGTTGGATTCCATATTATCATGGCATGCCCTAAAATCAGAAAAAAATGGCTGCTACCCATGTCAGCTGTCACAGAGTGCCTATATCTTCATTATACTTTTTGTTTCAATTAAACAACCAATATTTATTAAGCAACTGTCACATATAGTCATTGTGCTAGGTTCTTGTAATACAGAGACAGGGAAAATTAAGTTCCTCAAGGAATTAATATTCTATAGAGAAAAACCTGTACACATATATGTACATGTAGAATATATACAAAATAAATATGAGGATTTATCAGGAAGAAAGTCAAGGAACTGTGACATTTAATAACAATAAAATTCCCTAAACATATACCTTTCTCCCTTGAATCTAGAATGAATTGTGTCAGCATGTTAGACCAAAAGATGGAGCTGAGTAAGAATGTATCACAAATTCAGCCTAACACATGTATTTGATTGGGTCTCCTGAACTCACTCCCCTGCCCCTAAGACAGAAATGCCCTCCTTAAAGTCAGAATGCATCATTTGTGCTTCAAAAAAGTAGAAATCTTTCCACAAATTAAACTGAGCTTCCATCTAACAAATATTTGTTGATTTACATTCCCAGTATTATTCCAAGCATTATAGGGGATACAAAGGAAGCATTGTTGCTTTTTATGGAGAAAAAAAGAAACAACTTAAGTGGCTCTGTGGATAAAGTTCTGGACTTGAATTAAATTTTTTTTTTTTATTTCTGAGTTCAAATCTAGTCTCAGACACTTACTAGCTATATATGTGATTGTATAAATGACTTAATCCTGTTTGTCTCCATTTCTTCATCTGAAAAATGAGCTAGAAAAAGAAATGACCAACCACTCCAGTATCTTTCAGTTGCAGATTGGTGTGGTGAAAAACATATTGAACTGAAGAGTGGACTTATCGTCTTCACAGGGATTCTTCTGGACACAAACAAGATGCCCACTTCTGAGAATACTGAGAAGAAAGTTTTTTTGTTCAGATATAAGTTGGGCCAAAGGCCTCTTCCAGCTCAAAGAGGCAGCATATCTGAAACCTAAAATTCTGACCCAGGCCTAGCCATTGAAGACTAATCATATGTTCTTTAGCAACTCCTATAATTTCACTGAGTCCTCCATTTCCTAATTTATGTAATGGGGAGATTAAACTGATTGATCTCTAGTCCCTGGTTTATGAAGAACTTATGATTTAATTGACTCAATAAGACTTGTATACATGAAACAATTAAAGAACTTTACAAGATTGTCTATAATAGAGGGATAATCTCAATATTGTCAGGTTCTATAATGGAAATTACAAAATGATTAGAGTAAGAATTTTCCCAAGACACCTTGCCAGCATACACCCTGTATATCAGAACTGGGTCTATAGTTCATATGCCTTCTCACCTTGAATCATCTCAGTAGCACTGTGTGGGACAACATTTCATTATCTCACAAGAAAATATACTTATGATCCTCAGCTTCCTGTGATTATCTGGTTAACACTGACTGGTATCTTATTATTTTTCCATGCCAAATGCTTGATCTGCATCTCCTATGGTAATAACACCTGCTAAACTCTTCAATAATTGATGAGAGGAGCCATGTTGTTTTCTTTGGTTTCCTCTATGGCCCAGAAGTGCAAGGTTCAAATGACTAATCTGCATGGAACACAAAATAATGATAGCAATCATAATTAACAATTTATATTCATAGAATTTCCTTTAATTCAGAGCAAATTAAGAAATGTGGAAAATATAACACTGCTGCACTTGAGGGAGAGAGGGAAGGAGAGAAGTAAGGAAAGGCACAAGAATGGCACTCCCTACACTCTAAGGTATGGTTAGTATAGATCATCCCTCCAGATAGATGAAGAGCGCTGGATTGAAAATTAAGACATAGGTTAGTGTCCAAGTTTGGACAATAACTTCCCATTTGCACTTAATGCACAAGAATCTTAAACCCTTCTTTATAAAAGAAGAGAAATGAACGAAATCTAGACATCTCTAATTCTGGAGGCAGCTAAGTGGCATAGTAGTTAGCATAACAGGCCTCAAGTCAGGAAACCCTGGGTTCAAATTTGGTCTCAGACACTTAATTAATTACATGACCTTGGGCGATTTACCTGTTTGTCTCAATTGTCTCATCTGTAAAATGGAAATAACATCTATCTTTCAGAGTTCTTATGAAGATCAATTGAAGATATTTGTAAAATAATTAACACAGAATAGGCACTATATAAATGCTTTTATTGTTGTTCAGTTGTTTCAGTTGTGTCTAACTCTTTGTGACCCCATTTGTGCTTTTCTTGGATTTGTCATTTCTTTCTCCAGCTCGTTTTACAGATAAGGAAACTGAGGCAAATGGGATTAAATGACTTGCCCAGGGTCATACAACTAGTAAATATCTGAGGCCAGATTTAAACTCAGGTTTTCCTGACTCCAGATCTGGTGCTTTATTCACTGTACCACCTAGCTGTTACATTTTATGATCTATGAATTGTTAATAAGAGAAAAAAATCAATATATTTTCAATGCATTCCCTCCTCATTCCCAGCCAAAAAAGCATGGTGATTTAGTGAGGAGAAAAATCAGTCAAAGCAGTTACTTCATATTATAAACAAAATAAGCAACTTATTAAATTTGTCACTTTTCATTTAGTTTTCAGAACTTTATATATCTAGCCAGGAGTAGAGGCAGATACACTGAAAATAGACCAAGAATGGGCTTATATAGGTAAAGATGACAAATAATCCTGAGAAGGAGGCAACTTTAAGAAATATGACCCCTTATATTAGAGAGAAAAATGTAAACTATAAAGTCCCTGATGTTATAGCACTAAAAAGGGTATAACAAGATAAAAATTCATTAGGACAATAGGAAGAAATAAAAGGACTTCGAAAGTCATCAGGACTTGGGAATTAACCCTTTTGCCACATGCATATCTACACAGATACCTCAATACCATTTTACTTTAAGTTTGATCACACTCTTCTCAAGTACCCTCTATAGGCAAGGAAAGAATGGAAACTTGCCTTGAAGAGATTTTGTACTGACCATTCTTACTACACCTATTTATTAAGTTCTTTGTTCAAATTAATTGACTACTGATTGATTAAAATCAACCCACACCAATGGGGATTAATGAGCAAAATATTAACAATCCCATTCCTCAAAGTTGCCTGACAAATCATGAAGAAAAATAGTAGGTGACCCCTCTATAGATTCCAGTTTGAGAATGTGGATAGGGAGGAGTAGCACAGAAAAGATATATTGACACATAGCCTATCAAAGGTAGGTACATACTTTTATACTTTCCTACTATGAGCTTTATTTAGATATACCATTTTCTATGGCACATGGTGACCTTGCAATGTAAAAATATTTTTTTAAACTAGGTTTAGGCATAACAGGTGTTAAAGAATATTCATGAATTTCTCTGATGAATCAATATCCCTAAAAAAAGTTATTGTTAAATCCCTGTTACTTTTGATCTATAGTAAGGATTTTTTTCCCCTCAATTAATTATTTAATTATTTTGTTGCTACCACATCAATGCCATTCCACTGGGAAAACAATCAAAATTATTTTCTCAATGTCTATATTTCCCAACCAATGGCCTCTAAAACTTTAGGGATATTTTGAGATCACACGAGTTGAGAAGGTCCATTTAATTGTTAAATGACTCCAGTCAGATTCAATTTTATGCAAATACAATTTAGTCTCAAAGGGTCCAGAAATCTGTAGGAATTTAGAAAGAATGTCCTAAAATATTCCAGAGAAATCACATTCCATCTGTAGAGAAACCAAAGACTTTGTTGCTCCTGGACACTCCAGCCTAGAGTGGCTTCTGTATGGGACAAAAATCAAACATCACACACACACACACACACACACACACACACACACACACACACCCCTCCCTTTTAAATTCTTCCATAACACTATATTCTACTTTCTGCTAGTCTTCTAGTTCAAGTATTATAGTCAGTTATATATCCCTTACTGACTTCAACCACAATCTCCCCTGTGGTGACCCCTTCTGGGCACAACAATGTCACCCAACTTTGAATTACATATCCTTGACAACACATTGGACAATTCATTTAGGGATCAATTGTTGGATAAAATGGAACTTTAGATAATGGGCAAATGTGCTAAATTATACTTGTGCCAGATGGTGGCACTGCTGGCTTTGGGCATCTGTTGCCATTAACATCATATGCCCCACATTTGAAGGAGGTTCCACATTAGGAATAGGCACCTGGAATATACCAGACGCTATTTTCTTTTTTCTATTCATGTCATGTTATACTATGTATGTGAGGGATTTAAAAATCACCAAAGCTGATACAATCACTGACAAGCTGATACAATAGTCATATGTTATTGGTTTCCTAACTAGAACTTTTAAATAGTATAATGAGTTTTTTAACTAAAAATGTCTATCTAAGGTCCCTAGTAACTTTGTCTGGTTTTACTTTATAATAAAAAATTGATCTATGTCACCTTAATACAATCTGGAAAATGTCATTACTTCAAATATTGTCTATGCAAATATTTTGTTTTCTGTTAAAATTGTTATCACTTAAATGTTTATGAAAGTATAATAATAATAATACTAAGACAGCATTTGTATAATGCTCACTATATGTTAGGCACTATGATAAGTGCTTTACAAATAGTATCTTATTTAATCCTCACAAAAGCCCTGGGAAATAGGTTCTGTTATCCTCATTTTAGAGATGAGAAAACTAAGGTAAATAGGAGTTAAGTGGTTTGCTCAAGGTCACATAGCTTAGAAAGTGTTTGAGGTTACATTTGAACTCAGATCTTTCTGACTCCTACTCCAAATGAGCTCTCCATTTTGAGATAGAATTAAATTTGAGTAGCTGAAAAGAAATTTTCATTTTCTTCCTGGTTCTGCTCATTGAAGAAGACCTGATCATAATGTGTCTTTAAACATTTTACCCAATGATCAAAGCATTCATTTCTCTAAAATCTCAGTATTCCCCAACATGTATGGCATGTTCCAAAAATTTTTGTGCAGTTTTGGGGACTTTTGGTATACTTCAGAACATTTAGGTTAATCTACTCACTATTCCCAGCATGTACCATGATTACTCCATGAGTTCAACTTGATTTTCTGGAAAAGATCATTAAATTTAAGGTCAGAAGATCCAGAATCAAGGTCCTATTTTGCCCCTTACTAGCTCTTTGTGGTTTCCACCACCATCACCACTTCCCTATTTTATTCATCCAAATCATTTGTGGTTAATATAAGTTGGCAAACATAGATATGTGCATATATATATGTATAATATATGTGTGTGTGTGTATAGTGTTTATCTATCTGTGTACAAACATATATTCCTGTTCTAAGAGGCATACCAGTCACAGTTTTCTTTCAAGAGACATTTTGGAACAGACACTCTCAGAAGGTTGTATGCAAAAATGTCTGGGACTGGCTTATGAAAACAGTCTGTGAGAGAGACATCAGAAGAAGAAAGAAGAAGCTGGGACTCAGGGTAGGTCTGAATTAATTATAACTTGAAGCCATGAGGATTTCAAAGTTCAACACTTAGCATGAGATTTGTTTCCTAAGTCTTCTCTACAAACACTGAAAGTGCTGTTGCCTACATAGAAGCAAATACTTCAGACAACAATACACCTGAGGAAAGAAGGAAGCATGAGGATAACCTCCACCAATCAGCAGTGAGCCTATCTGATCAAGTGTGTGAGCCTAAGTGTGCTATCCTAAAAATAATTTCTTCCTTCTACACAATCTGGTGCCAGGGTAGAAAACTTTTGTATCATAATCTTTTTCTATCTCCCTTTCCCCTTGACTTTTGGGCTTACTAAACTATAAAAAAAATTAGATTAATAGATAATAAGAAATAATTGATGAATGATACACATATGATATTATTTTCATAACTATATGATGTATATTTTTAAAGAGAAGGCAATTAAGTTTAAAATCTTTCTGTTTCTTTCTTTGTCTCTCTGTCTGCTTCTCTCTATCTACATATCTATGTCTCTGTATCTGTGTCTGTCATTGTCTCTGAATCTCTGTGTCTCTCTGTGTCTCAGTATGAGGCTGTTCCTCTGTTTTCCTGTGTATCTGTCTCTCAGCCACTGTGTCTCTCT
This sequence comes from Antechinus flavipes, assembly GCF_016432865.1. NCBI lineage: Eukaryota > Metazoa > Chordata > Mammalia > Dasyuromorphia > Dasyuridae > Antechinus > Antechinus flavipes. The sequence continues at coordinate 533,415,786 of NC_067398.1, forward strand.
ATATCTCTCTGTCTGTATTTATTTCTGTGTCTCTGTATCTATGTCTGTCTCTCTCTGCCTCTCTGTCTCTTTTTCTCTCTGCCTCTATTTCTCTTTCTCTCTGCTTTCTTTGCCTCTTTCTATCTCTGTCTATTTCTCTGTTTCTCTGCATCTTTGTGTATGTGTATGTTTTTCTTCTTATTTCTCCTTCTATCACCTTGTGCAAAATAAAGAAGAACAAAATAGGAAATATCACTAGACTAAAAATTGCCCAGGGCCAGACCCAATTTTGGCTACCTTTTTATTTTCTAGCCTCACAACAGGTACTAGATAAGAATGCAGCTTTGTTATTCTAGACTCAAACCCTCATTTTCTGTTATTCCCAAGTAACTCAAATACAGATAAACTGATTGACAGAGAACAGGGGACTTAGCCAGCTACTCTAAGACCCTGGGATTTCCTGCCATGCACCAGGAAAAAGCAATGTACAGAACTCTGGAAGAATGGGGCATTTAAGGGCAGTTGCCTTCTCCTTGGATCAGAATTGTGAAGGAAGAAATTGTCTTTCAGGGCAGCAAGGATAATTTCACCTCTGTAGTCTGCTAGGCTCAGTACTCACTGGTGTTCACAGTCATTTTCACTCTGATTCATCCACATTGTTCTCTACAATTATTACATCTATGCCCCTTCTTAGAGAATCTTTGAAGAGAACATCAGAGAAACACAATTCCAAAGCTAAGTGTTTGACTCTCCAAAGTCTACCCACTTCTCAACATGGAAGTATCCCTCATTTCTAATCCCCAGGCAAAAACATTCTCCTCCTTTAGGAAGCTCCTGGAGCTTCCTGAATCAATCCTATACAGAAGTCTCCTTTCTTAATTCTCTGTACCAAGACATTTATCTTTGTGCATTTTGAATTTGTATGTTTCTCAACCCAAAGTCACATGTACTTAATTTTCACCCTTTTTAGTGTATATTGTATTCCTCCAGCTCCTAAAGTCATGGACTATTTCTTTTAGGTGTTTTTAGTAGTTTTTGTTGTTGTTGTTGTTGTTTGTTTGTTTGTTTGTTTGTTTTATATTTATATTCCTAGGGTGCAAAACTATGCATATAACCAGTGTTTTTTTAATGTGGCAAGTTGAATTGAACTGAATTGTGTGTTATCTCTTTGAACCTGAGTTTTCTCATCTGTAAAATGGAAGATAATAGCTGTGTCATATATTTAATAGAAATATTGTAGAGATCAAATGAACATTTTGTAAACTGTATATAAATACAAGCTGTTATTATTCATATCTCTGGAATTCTATTTCTGCTGTTTCTCCCACATCAAATTCCTTCCCTATTCCAGCTCCCCCTTCTATCCAAATATTTCTCATCGCCCCATCCTTCCAATACTCTTCATCCTTGAAGCCTTCCTTGACTAGACCAATTCACAATGATCTCTTCCTTCTTTGAAGTTCTACTGACAAATTAAAGAAGGAGAAAATTCAATTGAATGTAGCACTTTTTTCTCTTTGTTTCACATATGTTAGTATTGCCTCTTTAATTAGATTGTAAGCTACTTTAAGGGAGGGAGCATATTTTCTATGTCTTTCTATTCTTACTTCACCAAGGAAAGGGTACAGCTGAATAGGATGGCAAAAGGAAATTCCCTAAAGAACTATTGACTCAATTCAAGCAAGAAAATATTTATTGAGCATCCACTGTGTAAGGCATCATGGCATGTGCCCTCCTCTCATTCTCTTGTTAACTATACAATCTGGCTTTAAACCTCCTCATTCAACAGAAACTGCTCTCTTCTAAAGTTACTTATAATCTCTAATCACCAATTCTTCTTGATATCTCTGTAGCCTTGGACAGTGATGATCACTCTCTTCTACTTGATATTCTTTCTAGATTTCCATGACACTGCTCTCTCCTGCTGCTCTTTCTAATTGTCTAACTGCTTCTTCTCAGTCTTCTTTGTTCGATCTTCATCCAGTTACTATTTCTAACTGTGGATAATCTCCCCTACCCCAGATTCTGCCCCAGACCCTCCTCTTCTTCTATACCATTTCACCTGATGATTACCTCAACTTTAATGGATTCAATTATAATCTCCATGAAAATACTTCAATTTGTCTAGACCTAATCTCTAGGTTGACATCCAGTTTCAAATATTGGACTGCTTATTGAATATCTCATACTGGATGTCTTACAGACATCTAGAACTCAGTAAGTACAAAAGTGAACTCACTACCTTTTACCCCAAACCTTCTCCTCTTTCTAACTTTCCTATTACTGTAGAGGATATTCCTTCTTGTTACCCAGATGACAAAACTGTCATACACATACACTTACAAACACCACACACAAACACACACATATACACACATGTTGATCTATTGTCCTATCATTTCTCCCTTCATAACATTTCTTTTGTAATCCCCTTCTCTTCTCTGATACTTCCACCACCCTGGTATAGGTCCTATACCTGGTATAGACCTTCATCACCCCATACTGGACTATCACAATGGCCTTCTGATTAGTTTCTTTGCTTCAAGTGCTCTTACTATGAACCTTCTTCCATTCAATTGTGAATTGTCTTCTTAAAGTATAGATCTCCTCTGTTCATTACACTATAGTAGCTCCCTATTACCTCCAGAATAAAACATAAGATCTTCTTACTTCTAAAGATCTTCATAATCAGACTTTCTCTTATATTTCCAGTTTTCTGACACTTTACAATACTAACCTTCTACCTATTTCTCATGCCTGATGTTTAATCTCCGAACAGCATGTGTTTTCACTGACTGTTGCTGTTCAGGGAGAGGAGGAAAGCAGGGAGAAAAAAAAAATGAAATTCAAAATCTTACAAAAGTGAATATTAAAAATTATCTTTATATGCAATTAGGAAAAATAAAATACTTTTAAGTGAAAAAAATAAAGAAGACATTCAATTTGGGAAGGACCTCAAATGGCAGAGAGATAGGAAAGGAGAAAGGAAGACATTTGGGATAAAGGGAACTGCATCAGCAAAAACAGAAACCAAAGGTGTTTGTTAAGTGTCTCAGTATGTGATTAGAGAGATGGAAGGGCTGAAATTGCCTGGGTAATGGGAGTTTGTGGGTGGGTTTTTAAATACTAGAATTTCTCCCCAGAAGGCATGTTCCTTCAAAGTACACAAGAAATTAATCAGCCAAATCAGGGATGACTGATGTCTGTTTGTAACACACTCTCCATCTACATAACAGGTTGTGAAAATGTACTCAGGCTCCTCAGAATGAAAATTGGGGAACTATAAAAGTAAAGGAATCCAATATCCTCTGTGAACCTCAGCAGCTATGGTGTTCTCTTTGGATTCTTGCATAAGAACCCGTTAGAAATTTCCAGAGCTATCATTCCATTCCAAATGTTCAGTCTGTTGATGGTCCTTGAACTCTAGCTTAATCCTCCATAGAAAGGATTTTTCACAAGGTACTTCAAGGTCAAAGTACTAGGTAGTGCAATAGTTAATACACATAACCTGTAATCAGGAATCTAGCCTCAGTCACCTGTGTGAACAAGTTTGTCTCAGTTTCCTAATAATAATACCTACCTTTTAGGGGTCGTCATGAGAATGAAATAAGATAATATTTGCAAAAATGTTTAACACTGTGATTGGCACATAGTGAACCATATATAAATAATAATTACTGTTATCTCTCCAGCTGAATTGGTCAAATACATGTGATAAACTGTGGAAACAGAATGTGAGGTTGAAGATAAGATGAGTAATGATGATGATGATGATGACAATGATCATGATGACAGCAACTGATAAGAAGAACAAGGAGAACTAGAACAAGAGGAATAGTATTTATATAGTTCTATAAAACTAACAATATGATTTATATGATGATATAGCATTTAAGGTGTGTAAAACACTGTATATATTATCTCATTTGAGACTCACAAAAACTCTGGGAAATAGGTACTATTATTATCCCACTTTACAGATTTGGAAACAGTCAGACTGGTTAAATGACTATTCCAAGGACTATTCCTGAGGCAGAAATTGTAGATCAATAATACAGATTGAATTTTTTATGCACAATGCCACCAAACAACCCAAAATAGATCAAAAGATCACCATGTGAATAGAAATAAACAGAAAGAGAATGACTTCTCTCATGGTCTAGGGTTACCTGTTCCATGCCCTAAAAACATATTGCCTGTGGAATCTTCCCTTCATCACAAAAAAGGTACTTAAGTTCAAATACAGATAGCAATGGTGAGGAGGAGGATGAAAGATAAGAGGAACAGAGATGGGAGAGAAACAAGAAGGTACCAATGTACTCAGTGACTCCTACTAAATATAAGAGGACTGGAATCCTCTAGAGCAGGAGTGGGGAATCTTTTTTTTTCTGCCAGTGACCATTTGGAGATTTATAACAGCATTCACAAGCCATACAAAATTATCAACTCAAAGTTGTGGGAGGTTGCTTTTTAGCTCATTATCTCCTATGATTGCCTTAGATGATTTCACAGACCTTATGTTATCTGCTAGCCAGACATTCTCCAATCCTGGAATGAGTGATGTGTTAGAACAGAAAAAGTAGCAAACCTGAAGTTCAGGGAAACCTGGATTTAAATACAATTTTTGATACTTGTTATCCATATAACCATTCTGTTTATTTACTCATTTATAGTGGAAATATTAGTTTCTATTTTGTTTACCTGATCGGATTACCATGAGAATCAACTTTAAAAACATGCAACCGCAATATACTTTGTAATCCCTAAAGGATTGTATTAGTATCAACTATTATAGTGATTTTATGAAAACTTGCAGATAGGTCTCTGGTTAAGGGCCCCAAATATCTATCCTTAACAATTTGCTTTTTTTTGTCATATCATGAAGTCACTCATACAATTAATGTGCTTATTGGATTTGTAGAGAGAAAACTGGGAGGAATAACTAATGCATCAGTAACTGGGCTTGGAATTCAAAAGACCTAGATTCTAGAACTTAAGTAGAAATGGATCCCTATGGGTTACATATTCATTAAGAAAATCACAAATTAACATTATTTATGTTATATTGTATTTTAATTTTATTTTATTAAACATTGTCCAATGGTTATACTTGGGAGCAATGACACCTCTGTCTGGAATGGCTGTCTCGCCTTATATCTGAACCTTCTGAGAGAATGGGATTATGGGTTTTCTCCCATAGTGCTCTCTGGCCCAAAGAGCTTTAAGGTGTGGACTTTGAGTAAAGGTGGGAACACAAGCCTTGTCTTGATTAGTTCTACTTAGTACCTTGTTTCAGGTTCTGGCCAAAACAACTTCTTGTAAGATTAGATCAATTCTAATTACTTAGCAGTTAGTAAGGATTCCAACATCTCCCCCTTTCTTTTGTTTTAAAACATAGGGGGTTTCTGAGGGGGTACACATAAATCCATCAATATGGGCCAGAACTTTGTAACAGATATACATGGTATACATAAATCCATCAATATGGGAGGCATTATACATAATTTACATGAGCACATAGCAATATATAACAAGAATCAATCTGAAAATTTACACATGTCCATAAGTCCTAGAAACAGTCCAATAGGATTCCATTGTCCATTAGTTCATGTGCCAGGAATCTAATAATTCCTGTAAGCTCTGAAGTACTGCAAAAGGTCTCATCAACAATTTTTCATCTCAGGGAATCCAGTGATTCTTGCTGGTTTTTCAGGAACTGAAAGCTGAAGATTTTAAAGTTCTTTTGACAGTCTCATTGTTAGCCTTTTCCACCTGTGAAAATATAAGCAGATCCTCTTCCCCAAGCAATTAACCTATTTAATTCTCTTCTATTTACCAAGTTTGGGATTTCTCCTCATCATCTGGTAATTACATTGGAGTTGTTTGCATTGGATATTGTCTTGTTGTCTTAAAAAGCCTGTATTCTTCCCAACTGTAATCCTGATTGCTTTTCTGTTGGTTGATGACATCAGAGTCCTGAATTTCTAAAGTCTCTCTGGGTGTAACCTCAGCTGCTATCATGCCCCACCTGTCCTTTGATTGATACTTTGGAGCTGGGTCCTGCCTCTCATTCCTCTGGGTCAATATACATTTAGAGGCCCAGTGAAAGCCTTGATTACATTTTGGACATGGAGTTTTGGGTTTTCTCTCACCCTGTCTTCTCGCTCTATCTCCATTTCTACATTGAGCTCTCAAATGTCCAATTTTTCTGCACTGAAAACATCGACGAGTTTCTCTAGAATTTCTCTGCCAAGAAGGACCTTGTCTTTCCGTGTTCATCATAGTCTGGGTATAATAAGCATTTGTGCCCACTGTGGCACAGCGTCTAATGATTTCTTCTAAAGGAGCATTTTTGTCTAGCCCCCATATAATTCTCTTGCAAATCTCATTGGCATTTTCCTTAGCCAAATGTCTAGTCATTATTTCTGTTGCTGCATTGTCTCCAATGGTTCTTATTACAGCTGTTTGTAAACGTCCCACAAAATCTGCAAAAGGTTCATTGGGACCTTGCTCTATTTTTGTGAAAACATTATTTCCATCTTTCTGTCCAGGGAGAGAATTCCAAGCTTTTATTGCAGCCTTAGAAATTTGCTCATACACTGTTATAGGATAATAAATCTGTTCTGAACTCTCTGCATACTGACCTTCTCCAGCTAGTTGGTCAAAAGCAACTTGTACAATAGCTCCTGTTTGCCTATTGCGTTGGGCTTGAATCCTACATAATTCATGAAACTCCGAAAGCCACAATAAATTTTGTCCCGGTTCTAGACAAGTTTTCGTTATGGATTTCCAGTCATTCGGGGTTAGGATTTCATTAGACAAATTATCCAGTAACATCTTCACATAAGATGATGTAGCCCCATAAAGAGTGCAACCCTTTTTCAAATCTTTAATTTTTCCCAAATTAAAAGGAGTGTATTTTCTCTCTTTTTGACCTGAGGAGTTGAGCTCTTCAATCACAGGATATGCATTTATAAAATCAGATATATCTTCTCCTTCATTTTTTGCTTTAATTAATGCTTTTTCTAATCTTGTCAAATTCTGCTTTACAGGAGAAGCTGACTGTGTTTCTGTCTCTCTCCCTCCCCCTTGTTCCACATATGAAGGATTAATTGCAGGGGGAGGGTCATGAGATGTGGAATCACCTAATTCCTCCTGCTGTGAAGTATCATACTCAGAATTGTAATTAACTCCATTCTCATCTGATTCATCCTCCTTTTCACCTAGTAAAGTTGGCACTTCCTCCTGTACTTTCCTTTTCATCATTCTATCACTTAAATAACTTCTTATAGTCAATTGTATTACATTATATGTATTAATTATTGAGTTAGGCCCATTTTTATTATAGAATTGACAAAGATCCTCTCCAACCAATTTCCATTCATTTAGATCTAATTCCTTATCAAGAGAGAAACAAGGACATATGTCCTTTACAGTTTGTAAAAGTTCAGTGATTTGCTGTAAACTTATAATTAAACCTTGGCTTTCCATAATTTTGACAATGCTCTCTAAACATTTTCCTTGAACAGAAACAGGCTGTTTTCTAAATATCTGTCCCATCTTAGCTGAAATTCTACTTTAACTCTTTTAACAAAATTTCTTTGTTGTACTCACTCTAATTTCTGGGTTGAAGAGTCTTTTCCACTGGATCAGGATCAGAGGCTTTTCCACTTGAATCAGGATCGGAGCTTTTCCACTTGAATCAGGATCGGAGCTTTTCCACTTGAATCAGGATCGGAGCTTTTCCACTGAAATCCACTGAGGGGGTCTGTTTGTCCCACGTTGGGCGCCAAAATGTTGTGATCTAGTTCCGATGGATTTGAATCGGTCCCTGTTCGGGCGCCAAATGTGGGGAGCTTTTTCTTCTCAAAATTCAGCCAGGTGATAAAAGTTCAGATCTTTTATTATCCCAATATAGCCCGGTTAGCTTAGAGGCCTATCTCTCTGCTTGGTTCCAAGAGCTCTCTCCAAATGTCACCAAATCCAAAGGTCTGGTCCTTCAGCTTCTGCCTCTACTTTCTTCAGCCTCCAGCCAGCTCCAGTCTTCATGTCATTCCGGTGAAATCTCGACTTGTAGCGTCTTCCTCTCTCGAGCGCCTCTTCGACTGGCCCATTGGCCTATTTATCCTCCTTCCAGAGAGAGGGATTATGGGTAGTTCTACTTAGTACCTTGTTTCAGGTTCTGCCCAAAACATCTTCTTGTAAGATTAGATCAACTCTAATTACTTAGCAGTTAGTAAGGATTCCAACACCTCTGATTTAACAAAATGGGTCAAGTCAGTCAAGGAATAAATATTTTAAAGTAGCCACTATGTACCAGGGGCCAGGTATGTGTCCTAGTACAGCAAAGATGCTGAGTTCAAATCAGACCTCAGACATTTACTAGCTGTGTGACCCTAAGCAAGTGAGTTAACCCAACTTGCCTCAGTTTCTCAATAGTAAAATGAGCTGAAGAAGGCAGCTGCTATCTCTTCTAATAAACCCCAAGTGGGATCATGGAGAGTTGGACATGGCTAAAAAAAATGACTCAACAATAATGATGCAGTTAGTGGTAGTGCAGAGAGTTGTGGGAATCCTCTTTTGGTTGGCACAGGTCTAACGTGAAAGGATTCATGAACTCAAAATATTAGTGGCAAAAAGGAAGTTTTATCGACACTGAGAAGTCAGCTTTGCTAGGAAGGCAGACTTTCTCAATGGCAAAGTCCTAGTAAAGAAATAGAAGTCCTAGCAAAGAAATCCTAGCAGAGAAATTAAAAAAAAAAAAAAAAAAAAAAAAGGTTATCACTGAGAAAAGAATGTCTTCACAGCGGGCAGGGGTCCTGATAAGCTTCTGGGCCAAGAGGGGAGATGTCCCTTGGCAAAGCATACTACTTCAGATTCCTGCAAGAAAATGAGTTTAAAATTGTGTTTTTTATAGGAAATCTGAGACTGAGGTTTCAATCGAGTGAGATTCCTTCAATGTTGTCACTGCCCCCAGACCTAGATTTCCACTTGAATGAGACCACTTAAGTTCCAGCTAAGTAGGAGTGTTTCTAGACTAATTTTCAACTCAATAGAGAATGCAGCTACTCAATAGAAATATCAGGTCCACATTTCCAGCTAAATGAGACCACTTAGGTTTGAGCTAAATAGAGAGTAGTTCTGGACTAATCTTAATGAAACCACTTAACTGTCCCAAAGGGTGGGTCCCTGTCAGAGGAGAGTTTCAGAACTCACCCCAAAAGTCAAGGAGGATAGATTCAGGGTTCACCCCTGTCAATAACAAACAATATGCTAAACACTGTGTTAAATACTAGGGATAAAAAAAAAAAAAGTAAAAGACTGTCCCTGATCTCAATCTAGTAGGGTTATGCAAACAATTGCACAAACAAACTATAGATAGGATAAGTTATAGATAATCAACTGAGAGAAGACATTTAAGGAAGATTAGAAAAGGCTTCCTTTACAAAGCAGGATTTTAGTTGTGGCTTGAAGGAATCCAGAGAAGCCAATAGCCAGAAAGGAAAGCACTACAGGAATGGGCAACAGCTAGCAAAAATTCCAAGAATCTAATACAAGGAAGCAAATTTGATATTGTCGGCACCAGTGAAACTTGCTGGGATGAGTCACAGTACTAGAAGCAGTAAAGGTATTCAGTATAAAAGAGACAAATATGAGAAAGGAGACAGAATATGAGAAAAATAAATAAATGGTGAGAGGAATGCTGAGTAATGTTACTAGAACAGTAAGTCAGTCAATAGGATTTACTAAACACCTACTATGAATTTCTCCCACTGATTATATCACTGGTTAGGGCCAACAACCAAAATATTCCAATGCATGATAGAGTTATAAAACAAAGTTTAATTGATTAATTATTAACAATTAATTACTTTTCAAGTAGGCAACGATCTATCACTCCAAGTGTTGGAGGTATTAAAAGGAAAATTTCTTCATTTGGGCTTTTATTCTGAGATAAACTCAAGAAAATTAAAGGATTTTATTATAAATTCATTGAGAAAGCAACAAGAATGAAGGACAACAAGAAGCCCACTGATTTTTTCATCTAAATAGAATGAAATCTTCTAGAAAGCAGGAACAGAGTATTATATTACATTCTATCCCCTATAGAATCTAACTTATAGTGTGCCCCTAGCAAGTATGCTGTAAATGTGAATTTGCAAATAAGGAAAGGGTAAATGAGGTGAGCATCTCTGCATACCCCATCTATGCCAGAGAATTTCCTTTCCCTCTGTGGCTATCAATTTGCTTTGTGGGGGACTAAGGGTAGCAGGAAATGACTAGTGGATTAAGTGAAAACTCCTTGGCATCGTCATGCTTTCTGCATTTAATTGCTAACTGACATGAAGGGATATCGCTACTCTTAGTTTATGAATGTACATGGGACATTAATCATGGTTCTGAAAGAAACCAGTTCAGTACCTACATCGAAGATACAGAAGTTTTTATGATGCTGATCATCTGAGAATAGGATTCATTCTTGTGACTTCACTTTCTGCGTGGCTACATGTTTAAGTTGGCTGATCAAAAAGGAAGCTGTGACCATAAGCAGGAGAACTGATGAAATATTATGAAAGAAAGATGTAGATGAAATTTAGACAATTCCCCTACTGATGGAGCCAGGAAGCAAAAGAGAAATTTTCTTGGATCTTTGGTCAAAGCTCTGCCCAGTCTTTATGGGGTCAAGGAAAGAAGCAAATATGAGCAAACTAGATCAAGGAATTAAGTATATTTACTCTCCTCTTAAATGTTCCAAGTTTATTTCTAAAACATTTTTGTGCAGTCTTCAAACATTGCATCACCCAGTTCTAAAATCTATTGTTCTTGTTTTCAATTATCTATATTCTAGCCATTTCTTCTTGTTCTTGCTTTTCTTACTCACTTATAGATAGATCATAATTCCTTTATTTCAATATGTTTGTCTCTATTAGATAGGGGAGCATATTCAGAATCTTCAATTTCATGTAAAAAAAAAAAAAGATAGACTATTACAATAGCCTCCTAATTGCTCTCTTCCAGCCTCTCCCTCACTATAATAATCCTCTACACACCTGCCAAGGTGATATACCTAAAGCACAAGTTTTATCAAATTCGCCATTTTCCATCAGCAGCTCTGCTTGGTTTCTCTGGAATATCATGTGTCCCCCCAGGATAACCTGATCATAAAAAACTTCATCACCATGCAGATTGACTCAGCTTTTAATACTCAACAGCTTCTCAACTCCCTCAGTTGTCCCTCGCTTCTGATTGGAAGGCCGGAGGGTAGAGCAATAAACTCTCCCCATATCCTTTCTTTATAGAGGGCTCAGAACTTTACAGGTAACTACATTTTCCATCAGCAGCTCTGCTTGGTTTCAACTCCATAGAATATCAGTCTTCCTGCCCACCTTCACCCCATCTCCTACGGCACCATACACACATACCAGGTACTCCCTGACACCCTCCTTTTAGTTTCCTTTTGTGCATTGTCTTTCTCCATTAGATTATAAACAATTTGAGGGTATGGTTTGCCTTTCTTTTTTTAATGTATATTCCCAATGCTCAGTACAGTGTGTGACAAGCACTAAGTACTGTGTGACAAGCACAGTAGACATTTGCTAAAAGTTCATTGAATTGAATTATAATTTCCTTGATCAAGAATCTCTGGGACTCCTCATCATCTCTAACATAAAATACAAACTCCTATATTTGGCTTTTAAGGTCCTTCACAGTTTGTCTTCAACATACTTTGTTGTGGTTATTGTTGTTCTTGTTGTTGTGTGGTATTCAACTCCAACCCATTTTAAAGACTGATTACTCCTTCACATGCACTATTTTCCAGGCAAAATGACCCACTTCTCTTTTCCTGTCAATGTTATTTCATATCCCATCTCTGTGCTGTTGATTCTCATTTGCCACCAATAGTCCCAAATCAAGCCCCATTTGGTCATTGCTTGGGTCCTGATTGACTCAGATTTAATGTAAATAGCAATTATTTTTGCTTTGGCCGAAAATCTGAGGTTCTTCCTCTTCCAAATTTATTTATTTGTTTATTTAGATTTTTTTTTTTGACTAGGTGAAAGAGCAGATTCTTTGCCTCAATTGCTACCTAGCCTTAATCACTGAATGGATGCTGCCTCAATCAAACTGAGACCTGCTGAAGACCTTGGCTGCAAAAGGCCAAAGTCTTTCATTTCATTCAAGGACATTTAGAGTCATCCTGATCTATATCTGGCCACTGAACCCAGATGGCTCTGAAAGGGAAAATGAGGCAGGTTACCTTGCACAGCCCTCCCTCACCTAAATCAATTCACTTGTATGTCATGGTATCACTGATACCATTGTCCTCTTTGAGAATGAAAGGCAAACAACAACTTCTGTGAAAAAAGCTAAGCCACAAACTGGAATTGTCCAATTGGAATACTTGTTTCCTTTCTTTCTTCTTCCTTCTTCCTTCCCTCCCTTTCTTCCTTCCTACTTTATTTCCTTCCTCCCTCCCTCCCTCCTTTGTTCCCTTCTTTCTTTCCTTTCTTCTGAATGGGATAAGTTACTATTTCTCAGGCTGTAGGACCTTAGGTCTATTCTTAGAGGGCTGTAGGACAAAAAAGGTCAAACCCTAGGTCTAAGTTTCAGGAAGTCACATGATCCACAGGAAGTAGACAGCATTGCTGACTATTGGTCAATGGTTATTTCCTTTTCAGTTCATCCAATGAATTTAGAAATCAACAGGAAGGGGGAATGTGTTTGCTTCTTTTCTGCTATATTATCCATTTTCTACTTCTGCCCTGTGCCACTCTATTCTGAATTGCTCAGATAGTATATTGGTCCATTTTTTGCAAAAACTGAATTAAAACTTTCTTTTTCTCTCTGGAGATATCTTTGAGTAGTCAATTTGGGTATGGGTGGGTCTAGCACCTCATCCCACATACTTCCTTTCTTCCCTCATTCCTTCCTTCTATCCTTCCTTCTTCCATTCACCTTCTTTTCTTCATTCCCTTTTTCCCTCTCTCCTTCCTTCCTTTTCTCTCTCTGTTTACATAGAATACCCTTAATTATAGATGCTTTTCAATTTGGAACTATACTCAAAAAGTTATCAAACTGTGCATACCCTTTGATCGAGCAGTGTTTTTATTAGGCCTAGATCCCAAAGAGATCTTAAAAAAAGAAAAGGGACCCATATATGCAAAAATGTTTGTGGCAGCCCTTTTGTAGTGGCAAGAAACTGGAAACTGAGTGGATGCCCATCAATTGAAGGATGGCTGAATAAGTTATGGTATATGAATGTTATAGAATATTATTGTTCTATAAGAAATGATCAGGAGGATGATTTTAGAGACGCCCGGAGAGACTTACATGACCTGATGTTAAGTGAAATGAGCAGAACCAGGAGATCATTGTACATGGCAACATCAATATTATAAAATATTATAAAATGATCAATTCTGATGAACTTGACTCTTTCTAACCATGAGATGATTGATGCCAGTTCCAATGATCTTCTGATGAAGAGAAGCATCTATACCCAGAGAGAGGACTGTGGGAACTGAATGTGGATCACAGCATAATTATTTCACTCTTTTTGTTGTTACTTGCATTTTGTTTTATTACTCATTTTCTTTCCTTTTTGATTTGATTTTTCTTGCATAGCAAGAGAATTGTATAAATATGTTTACACGTATTTGACTTAACATATATTTTAACATGTATAATATATATTGGATTGCTTGCCATCTAGGGATTGGGAGAAAAGGAGGGAAAATCTGAAACATAAGGCTATGCAAGGGTCAATGTTGAAAAATTATCTGTGCATATGTTTTGAAAAGTAAAAGCTTTAAAAATTAAAAAAAAAATTAAAAAACTATAGATGCCCTCAAAAGCATTTTTTTTTCTTTTGCATCTCTGAACTCTTCCAAGATATCTTGGGATTTACTGTTCAGATATGAATATTTTGTTGTAAATGAGCACTTTTCTTCTGTCAGAAATATTTAGCACTTGCTTGAAGAATTAGTCATTGATATTGAATACTAAATTTACCAAATTTATAGAATTTTACATCTTCAATCCTCCTTCATTTTGCAGATAGAGAAACTGAGACCTAGAAAGTTAAGTGGCTTGGACAAAGTCACACAGGTAGTTAATAATAAGAAGACTCAAATCTATACCTTCTAAGACCAGAATCAATCCTCTTTTCACCACATTGCCTCTCTTACTTTAACCAGACCAATTCCTTTGGTAATTTGGAATTTCAGTTCCATGATCATAATCCAATTATTTTATGGTATAGGATCTATACCATTTACTTATTCAATCAAAAAGTACAAAGTAAGAGCTTGCTATGTGCCAGGCATTGTGCTAAGTGCTGGACACACAAAGAAAGGGGGAAAAATGGGGTTAGGGGAAGAAAAAACAGATCTTTGCCCTCAATAAGTTCATGTTCTAAATATGTAAACAAATGTAAACAACTACATTCATACAAGATATAGAGAGTTTAAACAGGAAGTCATTTCAGAGGGAAGGCACCAGGTGATGGAGACTGGGGAAGGGCTCCTGTACAAGATGGAATTTAAACTAAATCTTCAAGAAAGCAAAGGAATTCAGAAGGTGGGGGTGAGATGCAAAACCATTCCTAAAATAACCACAGAAGAAAAACGTTCATTTACAACAAAATATTCATAGCAAAGCTTTGGTGGTAGCAAAGAACTAAAGACAAGATAGATGTCATTTGTTTATAGAATGGTAAACAGATTATAATATACAAGTGAAATGGAATTTTACAATAGCATAAGAACCAATGAATATGAAGAATTCAAAGAAACATGGTGATATTTTGATAAATTGATATTTAGAGAAATTAAGCAAAACAAGGAAAACTATACACAAAGATTGCAACAAAATAAAAGGAAATAATAACTGATCTTTGTGTAATTATAATGATGCCATGGAGGAAAGGTGCTAACTTCACTGAAGAGATAGGGAACTATAAAAATGGAATATTTTATCCAATATGGGCAATGCATTCATTAGTTGAGATGAGCTGCTCCATGCCTCCCACCCTTTCTTGTTAAATTCTCTTTACAAAGCTTGTTTCTAGGAGAAAAAAAGAGATTCAGAAATGAATGATATAAAAATAAAAGGCACAAACAAAAATAAAATATATATTTTTTTAATATTATGGATACTTAGTAGCAAAGTCACATATTTGAGGAATGGAGAGTTGTCCAGTAGGACTGGAGTGTATGGCTAAATTGCTCAGCTTAGTGAAAAAGACAGGAAAAATGGGTAACACCAAGTTCAAAAAGTCTTGAGTGCTAGGCAGAGAAATTTGATTTTTATTTAGCATCAAAAAATGAGAAACTCAAAGTTCTAGAGTTAGAAGAATCCCCAGAAATTATCTTGTATCTGCCTCCTTTAATAGATGAAAAAACAATAACAAAACTCTGAGACCCATTGATGTTAAGAGACTTGCCTTTCCTGGGTCACATAGAAAATGATGGACAAAGACAGGACTTGAACTCAGATTTCCTGACTCTGAGCTTGGACTCCTTCTGCCAGGATAGATTCTGGAGCAGAAGCATGACATAAGCATGCCTAGGTATCATTCAACCTTTATTCAGGCAGCAACAGGAAGTTTGGGTTAAATAGAATAATGATAGACTGTAACAATGAGAATCATTAGGAGCCTGAGTTGAAGGTTTGCTACTGTTCCTAGTTCTTTTTGGTTTGTCCAGATTTGAAAATACGAGAAAGGAGCAGTAATATTTTGCAATCATAATTTTACTGCATAGTTTTACAACTGATTGAAGAATTCAGAGGTTATAAGATTATATACAATGGGTTTTATGTATAATTGTTTGCTTGATTGTCATATGACATGATAAAGCAAAAATGTAATGTTAAAGTTGGTCTTCCAATAAGGCTTCTCCCATAGTATGAGCAGCTGAATGGCATGGTGGATAAATCACAGGACCTGGACTCAGGAGGACCTGAGTTCAAAACTGGCCTCAGATACTTAATATTTAGTAAATGTGTAATCCTGAGCAAGTCACATAACCCCGCTTGCCTTGAGGGAAAAAGAAAGATAATATAGGATTCAATGGTGGGTGAAGCAACAAAAGAAATTTTGTTCAATAGTCCTCTGATTGTCAAGATTGTTACCATGGTCCAAACAACGAAATATATTTGTTTGGATAGCCTTTGGATTGCTCCATCTAACCTTTTATCTTTGACACAGACTAAAGATGAACATCGAATCTTGCTCAGAATTGAATATGAAGTATGAAGTGGGCTATATTACACTTTGACAACTGCACAGTATTTTCAATGATAAAAAGCTCTTACCTGAAAAGAAACCCTTGTTCATTATACTACAATTCTCAAATCATGTATACCCAAAATATGCAATGAATCAAAATTGCTGGTGACTCACTGATCAATGAACAGATATATAACAAACATAAATAGGCATAAAATGTTGTCAGTGATGGCTCACACACAAGAAATAGCAAAAAAAAAAAAAAAATTACCCAGAAGACATATGATTGGAAAATGTTATCCATTATGTCAGATTCAGAGAGAGGAGAAAAATCTGAATGAAAACTCAGATCACCTAAAGAGAATTTTTAGTAAAATGTAGTTGACAATCCCACAGAATGAGAAAGTGTGTATGAGTTATGATCTACATCACTTCAATAGGATTCCAGACTCCCTCATGTATTGACATGATAAAGGGTTAAAGAAAAGGGCAAAGTACATCACTCGCACCGATAATTAAGGTACATTTGTTGTACCATTCCCTCGATCTTTGCCTGAATATTTCTTAGGGCAAGCAAATCTTACTTTTGTCATTACATTATATCAATGAAGTATATAGTAGCATAATTGGCTAAGTGGTACCGTGCTTGAGAATACTCAACTTGGAGTCAGGAAAAACCAAGTTCAAATATCACCTGACTCTTAGTGTGTGATCCTAAACAAGTCACTTAATCATAATCCACTTCAGTTTCCTTAACTGTAAAACAGGAATAATAATAGCACCTACCTCACAAGGTTTTGTGAATCTCAAATGAAAATAACATACTTACAACACTTAGCAAACCTTGTTGTTCAGCAGTTTCAGTCACATCCAAGTCTTCAGGAACTCATTTGGGGTTTTCTTGACAAAGATAGTCAAGTAGTATGCCACTTCCTTTTCCAGCTCATTTTACAAATGAGGAAACTGAGGCAAATGGAATTAAATGACTTGTGCAGGTTTACACAGCTATTAAGTGTCTGAGGCCTGAAGCCAAATTTGAACAGGTCTTCCTGACTCCAGGCCCTGCCCTCTACCATTGCATCACCTAGCTGCCAGAATTGCAAATCTATATAGTACTATACAAGAGTTAGGAAGACTCACAGTCAAATGCAGCTTCAGATACTTCCTGGCTATGTGGCTAAGCACTGTCATTCAATCCTGTTCATCTTCAAAAATGGATTCACTGAAGAAGGAAATATAGTTTCTTTGTGAAGAAAACCCCAAATGGAGTCTTGAAGATTCAGACATGAGTGGAACTGAACAACAACAATAACATAGCTCAATATAAGTGCTAACTATTCTTTTTATATTTCCTCTTGTTTTCTTTTGTTATTGTTAGAAGCTATTCTACTTCAAAATGGAATCCTTATATTTGAAGATTCAATAATGTAAAATGATATAACTCATAATGTTTTTCCTATACTCCTAAGACTGACATAACCCAATCTTACTGGGAAAATTACAGAAATTATTTTAATATGTTATAAGTGAACATTAATCATTCTTCCTTTCAATTGCTTTTTTTCTGATGAGGCAGTTGGGCATAAGGGACTTGCTAAGGATCACATATTAGGAAGTATTGAGTGTCTGAGGTCAAATTTTCACTCAGGTCCTTCTACTTCAGGGCCAAAATTCTATCCATTGTGCCATCTAGTTGCCCCTCAATTACATTTCAACAAATGGAATGTGGGGTTCTTATTTGGAAAAATATACTTTCAGTTTCTCATTTTATAGACTCTTAGAAGCCTTCAAACTGATAGAGGTTTTTATTTATAATGAAGGCATTGTTGAAGATGAGACTGCTGATGAAACATACAATACATGTCTGGGTGCTTTTTTTTTTCCTAATGAAAGAGAATCTGGGATCAGGATTGTAATCAAGAACTCTTCAGATCCTTTTTTCTCTCTTTTATATCTATGTTTTTGTTCTCTTACCATTATTTTAATTATACAGAGAAAAGGAAGGATGAGATAAAAAGGTCTGTTGATCACCTCTGTGAAGTGGATTAAGATTTTTCACCTTCAGAACAATCACAGCTCTAGTGGAGGGATACTTAGAAATTGTCTCTGTCTGAATTATTGCTTTGACACTGGGAGTGGCTTTTCAAAGGATGAATACTGAGGTTCAATAAACTTCATTTCCTGATGTCAAATGTGTTGATGAAATAGAAGTGAAAGGCATGGAAAAGATAAAATTTCTTTCCCAGGCCATGGGACATACCTCTGATTATTATGATGAGAAGAATTCCCACACGCAGGATGAACATAAGCATTCTTAGATGATGCTGGCCAATAAAATATATTGTTCTTGACTTTGTTCCCATGTTATTCAAGCCACTGGCAAGATGTATCCAAAAGAAAAAATATCATCAAAGCAAAAGGGAGGAAGCAGAAATAAAATACATTTGGCTTTGGTGAAGATGTAAACTGAGATCCCAGAGAGATTATATTTTTAAATGAATATTCCAGGAGCAGCTAGTGACGCAATAGATAGAGCACCATCCCTGAAATCAGGAGGACCTGAGTTCAAATCTGATCTCAGACACTTAACACTTCCTAGCTGTGTGACCCTGAGCAAGTCACTTAACCCAATTGCCTCAGGGAAAAAAATATGAATATTGCAGTTTGTCTTCTCTATATTGATGAAACTAAAAGATCACTAATCAAGTCTCCATTTCTTTTCATGCTATTATGTACAGTTTTAGGAAAGTGGGCTATTTATAATTAATATTTATATAACAATTTAACATGCATCATCTAAGGGAGCCTTAAAATCTGGGGAGGCACATTTTCCAAAAGAGAAAATTGAACAGTTGAAAGATTAAGGAGCAAACACATTCACTTTCACACAGCTAGAAAGGGTCAGAAGGAGATTCATCCCCAGTTTCTTACTGACTTTAATCCAATGCATTTTCTACAATACCAAATCATGTTTATGTAATATTAAGGAAAGAATGTAATGGTTTTCTTCAGTGATCTAAGGCCAAATATGATTTTCCCTGTAGCATAGACAAATGAGGTAAGGTCAGTTTTTAAATCTGAATTATGATTATATAATTTCTCTTTTTAAGGTGCCATACAAACATAGCCTAGTTATTCAACTATTGAATTATAGGAAATATCCAAATATTTCAAATAGTCAAATATACAAAAAAAAAAATCTCACTGGAGTTATAATGTAATTCAATCTGTCAAAGTCAAAGAACCAAATTTATCCAACTTACAAAGGGAAAAAACTGCCAATTCATGAGAAAAACATTAGAATTTGTCTTTTTGAGAAATTCTGTAAACAATTAAAAAGTTCTCAAGCAATATTCTGAGATACTACATAAATTGTCTTGCAAATTATTTACTAAAGCCTACAAAAAATAAAATTATTGAATAAAGCTTATGGAGATCTTTGAAGATCCTCAGCATTTTATCTTCCCAAATACATGCAAAGACAGCACGCAATATCCACCCCTGCAAAACTCTATACTCCAAACTCCTCTCCCTCTCTTCCCACCTATCTAAATAAGATAGCAATCAGTTTGAGAGAAGACCAAACATGTACAGTTTCTCCAAACATACTTTTACACTTACCATACTATGCAAGAAAAATCAGATCAAAAGGCAAAAACAAACAACAGAATAATGAAAACACCATTACATAAATAGCTATTGATCTATTCCTATTTTCCATTTCTCCTCAGAAAATTAATTAGAATTGGGCATTCTACTTATGAAACAAGACTAGCAACTTTCATAATGCATTCAATAAATTACATATGTTGCCATGGGTCCAGATAAAGTACATTTGGTTGTCACTACTAACTATGAAGTAAAGAAGTATATCTCTTAAGTCCTATCTGGAAAGTGTTCATGAAATGGATATGTATACAAATATTATGATTATGTATTTATATGCAGATATTGATACAATTTGTGGCAGCTAGGTGGTCCAGTAGACAGAATGTTGAATCTGGAGTCAAATGTGTCCTTAGACACTGTCTAGTTGTGTGATCCTGGGCAAGTCACTTAATTTCTGCCTCAGTTTCCTCTTCTGTAAATTGAGTGGCAGAAAGAAATGGTAAACTACTTTAATATCTTTGCCAAGAAAACTCCAAATAAGATCACAAAAAGTCAGACATGACAGAACTACAACTATTGACATAATATTAGGGACTTTGTTATAGAGGTCATTTTTTTAAACCTGACCAAAGATCTATACTATTCTTACTGAACTATATTTTTTTCCTCCTAAAGATACCTATCAACTTAAAAGGAGAGAGATAATATATAAGTTAACATTATTGATTCTTCAACTTAATCAAAGAATTGACATGATTACATGCAATGCAATAATAATTAATATATAAGAAAGCTTATATAGACTATGAATGCAAATCACAAATATACCTAAGTCAAATGTCAAATTTAGTAATATATAGATGCATGTATACATTTATGAACTTTTATATATATACACATATATATGAATGGATATGGATATATGTGTGCATATACTCAGAAAGAGACACATATGGTATAGTTTCATTGGTTTGGAGAAACTTTCTCTCTTGACACAGAACAATACTTCCTCTGTAACTTATAGTACTAAAGAATTACTCAGCATGTCAAAAACAAGAATTGAATTCAAGTCTTCCTGTCTCTGGGACCAAGCCTCTACCTCACCTTACATCTCTACCAGCCTCCTACAATAAATCTCAAATGATCCAGGGGATCGAGGAAAAAAGGTAATGGGGAAAGGTGTCTAAAGATTGGTATTAACAAATTAAACACACTAGTTAAACTCACATATTAGCTGATGTTTCCCATTCCACCTATCTCCTCTCAATATCTCTGCCATGTAATCTTCTACTGATTTCTTCCAGAAAAGTGGACTTCTGGAGATCATGTCTTGGATGATTTAATGTACTTAGCTCTGATACCATCATGCTGGGACCATGTTGTTCTAACTGTGGAGTCAACCTGTAATATTCTTTCTAAAATGTAAAGTTCTCTTGTTGAGGTTTTCTTGAGGGCTCTGGAGGCAGCCTTTGTTTCAGTTCAGTAATCACCACAAGAGTGTGTTAAATTCCAAATCCTTTATTATTTCTTTCAAAATCCTGTCTTCTTTCCTGGGGCCCAATTACCTTTCATAGGGGCCTATCTCTCTCCTTCATTCCTTGGAGCTTGAGATCCTGCCTTCTTCTCTGCCCTCTGAATCTCTCCGAATGCAAGGGTTTGTGCTGCAATCTCCAGCCATAACAAAAGTGGAAGATGGAATGAATCTGTCTCAGCATCTAAAAGCTTCTATGCCCTTATCCTTTCTGGCCCTAAGAGCTTCTAGCTTAATGCTACACACTGAGTATAAACCAATCATTATATCATTAGGAAACCATTATTTGTTGTAGGATTAAATCAATGCTAAACTAGATTTAACCATTGTCTACTCAATTCCACTTAGTACCTTGTTTCAAGTTCTGGCCCATAACATCTCCTTGTAGGATTAAATCAATCATACTGAACCATGCTAAATTAGACAACTATTGTCTCTATCAAGTCCATTGATTTAGTACCTTGTAAGAATCCTTTGTTTCACGTTCAGAGTTCTGGCCTATAACATTAACCAGAACAAATGCATATGTAATTATTATAACCAAACTTGACTCTAAAGAACAGTTAAGGAAATGTACCTCTCTCCCTTCATCAAAGAGCTTGGCAACTATAGGTATGGGATAAAATTGAAATTGTTTTTCTGTTCTTTGCTTTTTTGTTTGTTTGTCTTAATATATTCCTTTCCTTTTTATATATGAATATGACATAAAAACAAAAGGACATCAATATTTTTCAAGAAAAAGAAAGTTCAGCGTCAAAGCAATGAAAGCTGAAAGAGATATAGACCACTCAGAAGCCACCCATCCATCAGGATTTTTGTGGCCTATTGCCCTATGTAATACTTTTCTCAAAGAATAATTCATTACTGAAATAATGAAAACTGAGCAACATAAATTATCAAAAAATGAAGCTGCCTCTATTTTAAAGAGGAAGAAATTGACTAGGCTAAAAGTCATTTCAGAAGCATTTGACTGTGTATAGTTAGGTCATCAGCTAATTAAAACTGAGGTCAAAGTACCATATGAGAAGAAAGGTTTTTAAAAAGATACTGCATTTGTTTGCACATAGAAACGCTAATCAAACTGGTTTCATCTTAAAAATCAAAGACTCTCTGACCTGAGGACTCTAGTGTGGTTACCTATAAATAAATAGCACTACTATCCATGACACCATAAATAAGTGATCATTCTATCACTGCCTGAAAACCTCCATCCCAAAGCAACCCATTTGCATTCAGACATCTGTAGTAAATGTCTCTACCTATTATCCTAGTTCTAATCTCTCCAGTCTTTCTTCTCCATTACTGCCCACCCAACATATGAAGACAACTTTCATTTCTTCCTTTACTCCTCTTCTTCAGGCTAAGTAGATTCAGTACATTCAAGTATTATCAAATGGTATGTTTTTTTAGTCCCTTTGCTTGTTTGCCCTTCTTTGGACCCACTCCATTCTGTCACTTTTCTTTCTAGGACACAATGTCCACAGTGCAATCTGACTATGGCAGAGAAAGTTAGGTTGCTTTGTTTGTTTGTTTTTTACCCTTATATTTTTTCCTTATATTTTTAATAGTTTATATTGATCTCCTTGTTTATGCCTCACCATAATTTCCCTCACTATCCAATTTCTCTATTCCTCCCAGAGAGTCATCTTATGTATAACAAATAGTATTTTTAAATAAAAAAGAAGAAAGATAAAAAATCAGCATAATTAATTAATTCTTGGTAAAAGCCTAAAAATATGTTTATACCTATGGATATCTTTCTGTATAAAGAAGTGGGAGTGGTACTGTCTTCTACTATGTTTTCTTTAAAGCTAGGTTTATTCTTTAAAATGTTGTGACATTCATATTACTTTCTTACTTATGGTTGTTTTCTGTTTACGTTCTGGTAATCATTAGGTATATGGTTTACTTGATTCTACTTTATTATTTATCAGTTCACCATGTATGTATGTATGTATGTATCTATCCATACGTCTTTATATTCATCACAGTCATCATATTTTAAAGCACAATAATATTTTATTACATTTATATACCACAATTTGTTTAGCCATTCCTCAATGGACATCTACTTGTTTTCAGTTCTTTGCTATCATAAAAAGTACAGCTATAAATAGGTTGTTTTAGATGGGGACATTCTTCTTAACAATGGCATCCTAGGGTATAAGTCTCGTAACTGAATCTCTAAGACAATTGATATGAACATCTTAGTGCCTCTAATTACATAATTTCACATTGCTTTCTATAATGATTAGACTGATT
Source organism: Antechinus flavipes (assembly GCF_016432865.1). NCBI lineage: Eukaryota > Metazoa > Chordata > Mammalia > Dasyuromorphia > Dasyuridae > Antechinus > Antechinus flavipes. The sequence goes on from NC_067398.1 coordinate 533,439,398, forward strand.
CAAAGCATCATCAAAACAGCATCTAAAGGAATTCTCCATCTATAGACAATAGAGTTTCAACTTGGACTCTGCCTTGCATATTCTCTATGACAATTGCAAAGAAACATTGATGAGCATACAGGTCTCTGTTTTATTCAGCAATATTGTTTGAAGAATAATTGTGAACAACCAAAGTATTCAGAGAACTATAAATACTCAAATCAATCATAAAGGACCTGTAAAGAAATATGCTAGTATATACATAGTATAATTTGACATGTATTTGTAAATACATTAAATGGTGGCCTTCTCTACTGTGGGGTGGGGATAGAAAAAGGAAGACAGTTCTTAACTTAAAATTAAACAAAAATATTAAATTCAATTTTAAAAAGAAGGATAGGGATTGAGAGAAGTAATTTAAATGGCCTGAGAAAAAAAGAGTTGCAACAAACACTATAGGAAGTGTAATAAGGAGTTAATCATAAAACAGTAAAAGGAAATTGTACAATAATAATGTTCCAAGTGAGATTACATAACTATACATACCATACACAACTATACTACTATACAACAGACCCAAGTGACAAGATTTAGTGACTTTCTACAGGGTAATCTACAGCATGTAAATAGGAGTGGAAATAACTAGGATTACAAGCAGGGGGAAGAGCAGCTCAGGGTTGGGGTTTAGAAAGGCATGAATACCAGATGGTAAGGAATTCAAGAGTAAAAGACTTCTAAAATTGAACTATATGAATATAGGTTAAGACTGTAAAGGGAGAAAAGTGGAGGTCAGAGCAGGGATAATGGGATTGATAAAGAAGAGAAGGTCATTATAAGAGAAAAAGAACAGTTTCTAAGAAAAGTGAGGAATAAGGAAAGGTTAAGGAACATGGTCTGAAAAATGAAAGTTCAGAGTTCTGGAACATGAAGGTCAAACAGTGATGATTAATGGTGAAATCAATCCTTGTATGTGACTGAAGAGAAGGTAAGATATGGATTCTGGGAATTGAGGAAGTGAAGGCACTGGGAGGGGTATTTGAGAAGACATTTGTATTGGCCCTCATATATGTGATTCCCACCAGTGAAGGAAGGAGTTGGGCTGAAGAAGAAAATTATAAATCAGGTACTTGAAAAAGGAAGAAGAATAATCTGGGGGATGGTAGATAACAGCAACCATGATCTTGATAGGGTGGTAGAGACTGATGGAATGAACCTTGAAAGAAAATTTTCTTTATTATGGCATCTGATAGTTTCTAGAAATGGCAGTGAGAAACAAGGAGTATAATTCTCCCCCTTCTGGCTCAGTGCATTGGATGGTATTAAATAATACTCATCCAGAGCAGGAGAAGTTGGTCAGGAATACAAATTCTTTAGAGGGTAAATCTTGAAAGATGTAGGTTGTTTGTAAACATCAAATAAAAGAAATTTTTCATAAACTATGTTAGTGGGGAAGAAGGAAGTCTTAGCAACTGCAGCTTGATTTGTTACACTTTCCACAACAAATAGAACCTTTATAAACAGCCTAATAAAAGATAATAATGATAGTGGCAGTAACAGCTAGTATTTATATAGTAGTTCTTTAAGGTTTGTAAATTGTTTTATAATAATTATCTCATTTTATCCTCACAATATCTCTTAGGTGTTATTCTCCCCATTTTTACAGATGAGGAAGGTGAAACAAAGAAAGTTTAGTTACTTGTACAGGGTCACACAGCTAGTAAATGTCTAAAGTAGGATTTGAACTGGTTCTTCCTGACATTAAGTCAGAACTCTATCCAATTCACCCAGAAGCTTCAAATGAGATATTTAAAAGTTAGGAGGAAGAGAACTTGTTTCAGAAAAAAACAGGGCTTCATGGGGAAAAAATGTCATCAAAGTGAGAACAGTTCTCCAATTGACTTTGATTGGCCGGGAATTAAATGTCTTTGGAGTGAGGGAAGAAGTGAGCATTGTTAGAAAGTTTTGAGACAATGTGAAGTTGAGTCTGATATGCAGAAATAACAAGGTCAAAGTAGTATGCATGACAGATGATTTTTGCTGTGCCATTTTAGATTAACTAGAGAGCTATGATTGCCATCCAATTAGGATTTACACTGACAATCTCGAGATGGGAAGAGTGATAGCTGATATAAGGAGCAGCCTTTCAATTAAGTTAAAGTGAGGGACAAGGCTTTTGAGCCAAGGATCCATTCACAGAGAGTGTAAAGATCTTCCTGTGCCTCTGAAATATCCAAAAGCCATCATTTCTCAAGAAAAGAGTCTCTTTTCTGAGCTAGAAATTTACAAGTACCTCCCAGACTCAATTTGTTCAAACACATTTCTCTTATACTGGGAGTACATTTTCCATATTCTCCAAACGTCTATGAAATATGGAATTATTAAAAATTCTACAACAAAATGCTAAAGGATTCACCCCAAAAGCTTGCTTTTTCTACATAGTACCAAGGATTTATGATTTTTATGTGCTGAATATTAAAGGTCCATCTTTCTGGCCCAAAATATTACAAACTACATCCAAGTTTTCTTGACTGTCTCTGAAGGTCTTGTTTTTCATTGGCTGAAGCCATATTTCTGATGGCTTTAGTAAGTGTGTGTGTATGTGTGTGTGTGTGTGTGTGTGCGCGCGCGCGCACCCGTACTGCACTTAGTACCTATTATATTGCTGGTATGATTACAGGTATAATGAATAATATTCAGTCATTTAAATTCATTCGAAAAGCAAAGCACTCATGAAACAACGTGCAATGTGACTTCTCCATAAATTCTTTTTTTTTTTTTTTAAGGCTTTCATTTGGTCAGATTCACAAAGGCTTACTGTCAGATTATTATTTCTGGCATTCACTCATCAGCAAAAAAAAAAAAAAACATTTTACCTTAAGATAGGATTCTCAGATACTAAACACCAGAAATAATTGATCATCATGACATTCCTTTGTTAACTGAGGCTTTTCATTTTCTTCTTTTAACAACACATTTAGCCAGATACGTGAACCAACTGCTAGGTTGTACAAAACTTCAGTTGTGATTGCTCCTGTATTCTTCCATGGAAGTAAGTCTTCAGCAGCTTTTAAAAAAGAAGAAAAATGTACTTCTTCTATCCTATCGGCCAAGATTCTTCTCCTTTCCTCTCTAGATATACTTAAAAAAAGAAATGAGATTGTACATAGTTTGTAGACCTAAAATAAATTGAATGATAGAAGCACTATAGGTAAACACATCATTTTACACTTCTTTTCTTGGGCATTCATTTGGAGATAGGGAACCTAGGTTCAAATTTAGGTTCAGTGAGACTATCTATGGGATCCTGGCCAAGTCATTGTACCTGGTCTACAATCCTCAATTCCTTTACATTTAAAATTAGAGGGTTCAACTAATTTTTAACATTCTGTCCAGCTCTAAAACTATGAACTTACAAGCCTTTACCTTTTAATATTTATCTCTGTCTCTCCTGTCTCTCTCTCTCTCTCTCTCTCTCTCTCTCTCTCTCTCTCTCTCTCTCTCTCTCTCTGTCTGTTTCTCTGTCTCTGCCTGTCTCTGTCTCTCTGTTTCTCTCTGTATGTCTCTCTTTTTGTGTGAGTGTGTTTGTGTATGTGATGTATGTGTGTCTCTCTCTCCAAACATAATATATGTATACATATGTATGTATGTTGGTATATATACAAACTTACACCTTAAATTCATGCATACTTGGGAAGCCATGAATACAAATCTGGAAATATATCAAATAAAACTAGGAAGCCTCATACAAGAAATTATATAGAACTTGCTATTGTGGAAAAAAATTCAGATTTTATAATCAATTCTACTTTCATCTGACTCCCATCCCCTTCTTCACCCCTGATCTGCATCAAGCACTGAGTAGACTGATGGGTAGATATTAAAGGGGAAAATGACAGCTCATCTCTCAGTTGTTTCTCAAATAAGTCATCTCATATCTGAAACTGGAATTTTAGACTGGGTTGAAGAAGAGCATTCATTCTTCTATCAATCATGAACACATGTACCCTCCCTTCATTAGATCCTGTCCCTGCTTCTCCTCTCCCAGCTCTAACCAGTCCCAACTACGGAAATATGCTTCTAGTTAGTCTAAAGGCTGTTGAGAATTTGAAGCAATGAAAGCCTTTTACCCCCAGAGGGAAAATAGCTATTCTCCAATGCAGGAGAAAGTTCTAAATTCCTTGCTAAGGAAAATCACCCTGAAAAACAATTATGAAACATATTTAAGAGTTAAAACAAATATATTCTAGCTCCTTTAAATCCTTTAATGAATCCTTTAAATGAAAGAAAATAAGACTCCTCATCATATGTTACTCACCATATGCCTTGGACAAAGTCCTTTCCTAAAGCACTTCATTTTCCCTTCTACTGTGGTCCGTATATCAGAGCTGGAATTGGACATTAATTAGCACTTTATTTGCTGTTGTGCTCCTTTTCCTACAAATATTTCTTTTGGGGCCATGACAACCATTTCCTGTCCTTTCATCTTCCCCTTTTCCAATCCCCAGTAATTGAACCAGTAGCCTCATGTACCTGTGAGAAACTAAATAGATATTTTGGAGAAGGGAAAAGGAGGTTAGGAAGAGAGGCTTTAAAGAATGAAAAGGAAAAAACAACCCCACTGCCAAAATAAAGGATATGTTTATACTAAAGATTGCATCTTTTAGTCTTAAGAAGAAGAAAAAATCCTTAGGATTAACTAATAACTATATTTATTTATATCCTAATATATTTAACCCAATTTAACACATTTTATAAATGCACATATAAATTAGATTTGAAAATCTATTCTATAAAGGTAATTTTTTTTAATGAATTGCTAAATTTCTCTCTTTTTTGCAGTTAGGGAACTGGATCAGTGTATACTGAAGACATATTGTTGAACTGGATGGTTTAATAGAACTTTCCCTGTTTTTCCCCCCTTTCTTTGTTATAGTTACAAATGATGATTCTCTGAGAAATGGAGAGGGTTATATTTGGAAATGAAGATGATATAGAAAGAAAAGATGTCTATAAAAGTTTTAATTTAAAAAATTAACTGCTGAGGTCATATGAATTGGTTGCTGTATGGTTCATGATCATTGGTAAAATATTTTATGTTCCACCATAGATTTCTTAGTTTCCAAAAACAATGCCTTAAAAAAGAAGACTCTTTTGCTGGTTGTTTTGTTTTGTTTTTGGTTAGACTTTATATTACATGACACATTTCCCAAGTTGTTTCCAAGCACAACTCACATAGCATAAAGCCAAATTTAATACAAGTAAATACCAATATCTCCAACTCAGGAAAATTAATTATTTAATCAAACTCTGAAAATTAGAACAAAATAATTGTTCCCAATTGCGCAGCTTCTCAATTTAAATATAAGTAGAACCCCTGAAACATAACAAAATATGTATTTTTGTCTTTGTTCCCATGTATTCATATACTATTCCCACAAACTCTTGGAAGAATTTCAAGTGAGTGATTGCTGGTAATCATTTCATTTAAATGTACAAGGTTACATGGCACTTCAACCTACCAGGAAACAAAATGTTCTCACTCAATTACATTAGCAATTATTATTTCAATTGTGGAAACTTCCTCAGTAAGAATGCAGAATTTACAGTATTTAAGATGAAATACTTCTTTTACATTCAAGGGATGGAAATGGTCAAATAGATTTTCTATTGGCTATTGGAAAGTAAAAATAACCATGTAAATGAAACCATTTTGGTTGATGTCTTAGAAGAAAATAGTGAATTCCAAGGATGTAATCATTTATTGAGTACCTGTTATATGCCCCCAATGTATTAGCCATGGAGAAGCCAAAGACAAAAGCAAAATGAGCCTAAAAAGCATATGTCTGTCTGTCTGGAGGGGAAATACACATATACATGTAAATATTATTTTAAAAATTTTAAAAATTTGAAATGGAAAATATTTGCAAATACAAAATCAAGAAAATCTTGTCTCCTCAATGAATCCTACTAAGGAAATTTCCCAGGCTATTTAATGTTGATTCCAAATTATTTTTCATACAAAAGCATACATGCTCTGAATTCTATATCTCTTTTCTAGTCTAAGTGGAACTAGTGGTGAACAGCTACCTCTATACTAACTAAGAAAAGAAAAGAAGTGAGGCAATTAGTTATACTACTTAGACAAAAAGGAAAAAAATATTCAGGAGTAAAACTGATGGGAGGCTTGACCTTTCATTTTTTATATAATATAATCCTAGGATTAAAGATATATAAAGTTAGAAAAGATTGGTGGGGACTTTAGAGGACATCTAATCCAACCTACTCATTGTAAAGATAAGAAAACTGAGACTTATCAAGGTTAAATGGCCTGTCAATGTGATACAAGTAAGAAAACATTAGAGGCATCAGATGATGAAAGAGATGTTTTCTTTGAGAAGGTGACCCTGGGCTTTCCCAGAGATGATACAATCCCAGAAATTGTAACAACCCTGGTAATCTCTCCTTCTGTCGATCTTTAGATTAGACTTTCCATATATGAGGTACATAGTAAGTTGTCAGGAGGTACTTATTGATTAAACAGATGATTGGTTGGTTAAAGAATTAGATGTCAGAGCATAAGTGCCTCTTTGGTACCAACTTTATTTAAACCACCTGGTCAAACAATTGGGAACAGAACTCATCATGTTGAGCGAAAAGTTAATATTTATTCAATATCCATGGATTGCAGCTGCTAAGTTAGTGCTTTGAGAAAAGATGTATTTCATTGGCTTAAGATGCTTCCATTTTGACCTGGAAAATATTGACATGGAGGTCTAGGGAGGTATATATATATATATATATATAAATAGAGAGAGAGAGAGAGAGAGAGAGAGAGAGAGAGAGAGAGAGAGAGAGAGAGAGAGAGAGAAAGAGAGAGAGAGAGAGAAGGGGGGAAAGAGAGAGAAAGTATTATTTTAAAAAAATACAAATATATGAGAGCTGAAGCCAGATGGATAGCTACTTCTTTTCTCTCTGATACACAGTAATTGAGTTACTTTTTTCCAAATTGTCATTATAGCATCATTGAATTTAAAACTGGAAGTGACATCAATAATCTCATCTAGTCTAAGCTCTTATTATACAAAAGATAGGATGAGGAAGTTGAGGCCAAGAAAGGTAAAATGAATTACTGAAGGTCAATAAGATAAGTATAGTATAGTTGGGATGCAAATCTAGATCTTTCCATCACACCTTCCCCTCTCTCTCTCTCTCTCTCTCTCTCTCTCTCTCTCTCTCTCTCTCTCTCTCTCTCTCTCTATATATATATATATATAATATATATATATATATACACATGTAAATTAATACATTCATATATCTGTATAATATCTATGATATGCATACACACACGGTTAATAAAAACAAAAGGCATTTAAACAAGCAAATCATAATTTTAAAAACTCTCATCCAAGAAGGTATCCTCAAAATATTTGTCAAAATCATACAGGATTCCTTGAAAGATATAATAGAAATAATTTTGTGTGATGGCCCTCTAGTTATCAGTCTCAAGCCAGACATTAAATCAGGAGACATATGCTATCCAAATACATTTCTCACTATCACACAGAATTTAAATAAAATGAAAAAATACCTATAGATAGTGAGGTCATCCATATGTTCCTGTCCACAAATGACATAGTGCTGATTACATCTGTTAGTGCTACTCTAATGCATCTGGTACAATGAACCACTCAGAGCCAGAACGTTCAAACATACAGTGCTTTTATTATTATCATATTCCAATAACCTCTGATAGAGGCAATTTTCAAGGTGGTTTAAAAGCAGTTCAGAGAATAAAAACAAATTAAATCCCCCAGCAAGAAACTTAAGAAACAAGGAAAAAAGAAATTCCTTAGTCTCAGAAGCTCCCTTCAAAATCTCAAAAATTACTTTTGTGCTACTCTTGCCCAAAGGGTTCATAGTTAATTCTCAATCATTCCAAGTGGGGGTAAATTTGACTCCTAGTGCCTCAGGTTTGCACTATAACTTCCTTGCTTGCAATAAGCCCAGTTTGAATTGTTAGAATATGGGAGTTTAACTCCTATCTTCCCATCCACCAATATGCATCCACCTACAGAAGCATTACAACCTGGAATTTTACAGGGCTTTCTAAAATGAGATTCATACCATTCAAAAGAGTTCAGCCTAACAATCCATCCAACAACCAAAAGAATGAATGCTAATTTGTCCAAACTTTGGTATACATTTGAATGGACATCCCATGGAGCTGCTTTAGCAGAATGTATATCTTAGATGGAAATTGAATTCAATAGAATGTAAGGTCCTTGAGAACAGGCACTGTTTCATTTTTGTCTTTTTATTCCCACTAGCATGGTATGTCGTAAGCAATGAGGCTCTTCCCAATGTCAATTCACTATTAAATGCAAATGTGTTGGAATCTTTACAAACTGCTAACTCATTAGAGTTGATAGATTATTGATCTGATCTTACAAGGAGATGTTTTGGGCCAGAACCTGAAACAAGGTACTAAGTAGAACTAATTGATACAATGCTGGTGTTCACATGTTTACTCATTGAAGTTCACACATTTGGGAGATTTCAGGGTTTAGTATGAGATATCCAAATTCACACCTCCCTTGAAGCTTTTAGGGCCAGAGAGCACGCTGGGAGATATCCCACAATCCCACTCTCTCATATATAAGAAACAGACAGAAGCTATTGGAGAGAGTTCAGCTGAATTAGGTTGAGAGGGAAGCGTCAAATGAGTTCAGTCAGAAGCCCTCTCTCGGAAGAGAGTTACTTTGGATCATTGACTGGGGTTGGAGGGGAGCACTCTGGGAGGAAGCCCACAAGCCCCCTCTTGGAGGCAAGAGAGATTCATTTCATCAAGTTTGCTGGCTGGAGGCTGAAGAAATCAGAGGCAGAAGCAAAGGACAAAGCTGCAAGAGCTCTTAGAACCAAGGAGAGAGAGAGGCCTTTAAGAAAACTAACTGGGCTATTTTGAGGAAGCAATAAAAGATTTGAACTTTTAGTACCTGGCTGCATTTGGGTGATTATTACTTTAACTGAAACTAAGGCTGCCTCCAGAAAACCTCCCCAATAAACCTGCTTTCTCCCAGAGAGAACCATTATATTAAAGAAAAAGAACACCACACAAATGGAAAATGAACTCAGCCCAGAATTAAATAGAAAGAGGAAGGTGGGCTAGATTGCATTTGAGAAACTGAATGCTTCATTTCTCATAGTAACAAAAGCCCATTTTTAGTACCAATAGTTTTTCAAAATCAAAGTAAGTAATGTGACTGAAAAAACAAGTAATCCAGGTGTTTGAAGAATTGTTCCAAGTGAGGTTAATGGAGTAATGAGTGATGAGCCATGAGTAGGAAATACTTGTGCAGAAGTAGTAGAAATTTCAATTTTCAATGCCCAGAAAAGGAGTCTGACTATAAGAAAGAAGAATAACAGTAAAATAGTCTGTTCTCCACTGGCATCCCTGAAATGTCAAGAGCTCCAGAAAAAGATCCTCCCAACAATAGATAGACCTCTACAAAGGATAGGAGAGCATGGACAAGGCTCCCAAAGGATGAGAAAATATTTGTCTTCTGCAGCACCTGAAGAATTAGTCACATGATAGATCATGGATCATTAAAGTCTCAAAGTATGCAACAATAAACATAAATGAATCACTTAACCATGCTAGGCATTGTTGGGAATGCAAAGATCAGTAAGTCATGGCATCATAAAATCTTAGAGGGTGGTAATATAGAGGACCTAGCTTATTGAAGTCTATAGAACTTGATTTAAATAGACTGTCTCTATTTAGTGCCTTACTATTCCCCCAATTTACAGGCACCAGTCCTGCCAGTTTGTAGATTTGTCTTTGTGACCTGCTGTATATTGCCTACCATATATTTCTGTAATTGTTGCCTTTCATGCTTGTATCCCTCAACTGGTCTAGAAAGGGGATTCTGCCCCAAAATCAATGACACTTGTATTTCTAGACAAATATATGATATAATTAAGGTGTGTAACCACTCAAATCTAGATAAAACCTGATGCCCTTGTGATTCAGTCCTTAAAATTTTAACATAGTTGGTTGTACTCCAATATTTAATCCACATTAGACCTTTTCTTGATGCTGTAAATGAATTGGTATAAGGTTTGTCATTCTTACTGATTCATGTCTGAAATTTCATGAAAACCCAAATTAACTATTGTAATCTTGAGCTAACTTTCCTGCATTAAATTCTTCCCTAACCAACACTGATTTTATAAGAGACAGTATTGACCTTCATCCCCTCAACCCTAGACCTTAGTGAAATGTCAAAACAGAAAATTGGAAGAAATCTCAATGGTCATCTCATTGGAGTTGAGCAAAAGTTAAATAACATAAAGGAGAAATAATAATACAGTTTGAAATAAATAACACAGTTAGTGAATGCTAGAAAAGGGTACCATATCATCCTGGTCCCTTCCCCTTTAAGGCGAGAAAAAGTGACATAAAAATATCTGACTTGTCCAGTGTCCTATAATATGTGGCAGTCATTACAATATACATAGAAAATAGTTCAATCTCCATAGAAATGTAAGATTTAAGTAAAGGACATGTAAATGAAAAAGATATTTTGATTACTCATTTGTTAAGTTTGAAGATATGTACATTTTTAAAGCAATGCTGATAATCATTGAGGCATCTGGGTTTTATGTGTAAGTTTTATTATGGTTTTTATTATATATATATTTTTGCTTATAGTTGCTAAGTATATATATATACATACATACAGACATAGATGTACACACACATAGTGTCACATATGTTTACATATATGTGTATATGCTTATATAACCAAATGATTTATATTTGAGAATTGCATGTAGAAATGATAATTTTTCCATGTACTTACTTCTCTGAGCACTATCTTTCTTAAAATATAATTTATATGTATAATGATATTTATATGTATATATATTGTTGTTAAGTAATTTTCAGTCATGTCCAACTCTTTGTGGTTTTCTTGTTGGGTACTAAAGTGGCTTGACATTTCCTTCTCCAGCTCCTTTTATTGATGAGGAAACTGAGGCAAACTTGCCCAAGATTACACAGCTAGCAAGTATTTGAAGCCAAATTTGAACACAGGAAGATATTTTCCGGCTCCAACCCCAGAACTCTGCTGTACCATCTATTTGCCCATGTATGTATATATTGAAATTTATATTATAGCATGTGATTTATATATATATACACATATGAAACATATAAACATATGTGGTTGTCTTTTTTTTTAAGTTGGCACTCAGAAAAGTAAGTGGAAATTTTATTATTAATCATTTCACTTCCAAGTTTACAGATCCCTTGAAATTTATCTGTAGACTTCCATGCATGGACTTCAGGTTAAGAACCAAGACTAAATGATCTCTTAGCTCTCTTCTTGTCCTAAACTCCACGACCTCCCTTTTTTCTTGGCATGAGTATATTTCTCATTTTTCTTTTACATTTTAGATCAAAAAGGAAAAAGAAAATAACATGTGGAGAGAGATAAAGTAGTGATATTGCTGATAGTGATGATACTAACAATGTTTTGGGTTGTTTTTTTGTTTTTTTTTTTAAGTCTATGAGAGGTAATTTGGTATTGTGGAAGCGAGCTGATTTGAGGATCAGAGCTGACTGAGGAGTCAGAAATATTTGGGCACATTCTAACTGTGTGAGGATGGACAAACTTAATTTCCCTGTGCCAAGGAACTCTTTTAAGCTTTAAAGTTACAGAGACATTGCTGAGGTTCATTGGGGAGAGAATTTCCAAACTGAGAATTTCCTTTATAGATTAAATGACAGTTCTTGTTCACACATCCACCATAGCATTAATAATAGCTCAGATTTAGTGACTTACTGTTACAAATATCCTTTGTACATATATTTCCAGGTATTTCTGATATTTGGCATAGTATCTGACGTGTGCCAAATGCTTAAGAAATATTGATTAATTGACCTACTTTATATTTACATTAAAGATATGAGATTTCTCCCCCATATAGAGGAGACATGAAGTCTGTAACTAAGTTGTGAGAAAAAACTCTGGATTCTCTTCTCCATCTCAGCCCCAAGCTTCACCCCACAGAGATATTGAAAGAAGCCGTGCAATCCATCTTTCTTATTGTCTTTGTTCAAAACGGGCCCGGACTTGGTGGAAGTACTGCGGCAACCAGGCTGCCATGTGAAGGATAGCTAGGGAAGGAGCGTCTCGCTCCGCATCTCCCTGACAGAAGCCAGACCTCGCTGAGGCGCAGCATCTGCTGCTTGCTCTCCAGGCTCCGGGACACAGTATCTATTCAGCTCAGCTAGAACTCAAAAAAGAAAAGCCCACTGTGATCCAACCGAGGACCCAGCCCCCCTTTGCACCCTGCCAAAATATACTTTTGTTAAAGTTTTTTAGTATGCAATTTACACTTCCTTCGCCTCCTTCACTCCTCGGGATGTTCCCAGCAGGCAGAGCAGGGGATGGAAAGAAACAGAGCAGAGACTTTCTGTCACCTGATGACCCAGACTCTGGGTCCCCAGCATCCCAGGCAGAAGCAAACAAGAATGGCTGGGCAGCAGTAAAGACAGACCAGCGGGCAGAAGAGGCCTGAGAAAACCTGCGATTAACTGAAACTCCCTCCAATCCTAGCCCAGGACGAGTTCTGATCATGGGCCTAATTACATCATCCAGCGGCGGCCAATAGGAGCAGAATAAGAGGAAACAGACACGTCTCACATCTGTTTATGACCCTGTAGGATGCCTGTGTTTGTCAAGGAAAGAAGACTTAAAGAGGCATTATAAAACATGTCTATTTAAAAATGGTTTCCAATCCTATGTGTGTATCTGTGTTTATATGTGTATACAGACACATATGAAATGTTATACACACATAGACACATGTGCACATAGGATTAATATGTGTATGATTGCACACTTTATATATATATATATGTGTGTGTGTGTGAACGTGTGTATAATGTATACACATATGCATAATATATAATTTTTAAATATATAAAATATAAAGAATAGCATCTTTATATAAATGTGATATATAATACATAAAAAATATATAATTTCTTTAGTATATAATTTCTCCAGAGCTTTAAGGTTTGCATAACATTTTTATTTATCTCATTTGATCCCCATAACAACTCTGTGTGATAGGTAATATATGTATGCATACATAGAAGTATATGTGTGTTCATATTTGTGCATGTGTATGCATATAATATATGTGCATATAATACTCCTCAAAATGTCTGGCAACTTTTTTTTTTTTTCATGCATAGCCATCCCTGAGAATTCTAAATGTTATTTGTGAATTGGGTTCTTTTAGCAGTATGGTGAAGTCTATGGACTCCTTCTCAGAACAATGTTTTTAAAAGCATAAAATAAAATACATAAGATTACAAAGGAAATCAAATAATTATCAGAAAACATTTAAGTTCATACACTCTGGGTTGAGAGCCATTGTACTGTTGGGTGGTTTTGCACATTAGCTTGGATACTCAGGGCAAAAATCCAAATACTTATTTTAGCCTGAGCCTTTTTTAATAGGATTAGTGAAAATAAAATCATCTACATCTTTCGGCTTGTTACTCAAAAGAATGAATTTTTTAAGGTAGTGGGAAGAGATCAAGTCCTTACATCTGATTCCAACTAGCAGCCATCTATAAAGAAATTACCCTTCCAAGAAAATAAAGTAAGTATAGAATTCTCCAAATCTTAAATCTACATAAATAATAAAGTTATATAAAACTAGTCAATTATTGTTACTATTAAGAGGTACCTTTAATTCAAGAAGAACTGAGTTCAAATGTGATGCAGTTGTATGGCCCTAGGCAACATTTAAAGTCCCTCAACTTCTGTTTCCCTATCTAGAAAATGTGAATAAGAAAATACCTACTTTACATGTAGTTGTGAGGATCATTTTGCAAACTTTACCATGTCTTATAAATAATATCTCATGGTGTTCTTGTTTTCTTTTTATACTCAATCTAGGACACCTATGACACCATCTACTACTATTTCTTTATGCATAATTTGGCGAAGTATTTTCTACATAGAAAAGTAACTCCTTTTTTGCAGCAATGTGGTTCAGTGGATAGAATATTGGACCTAAGTCAGAAAGATTAAAGTTCACATCAGACTTCAGATGCCTGCTAGCTGTGTGAGCCTAAATAAATTACTTAACTTTTTCTTCTTTCATTTCCTTAACTGTAAAATGAGAATAGTAATAGCAATTACCTCCCAAAAGTATTGAGAGCATAATATGAGATATTTATAAAGTACTTTGCAATCCTTAAGTGCTATAGAAAGGCTATCATTACTGTTGTTATTAATTGAATATAAGTATTGGAATAAAAGCACATTTTTTTTAAGTCACTTAAAACATCTTGAGAATAACTCTAGTAAGAGAGATACTGATAGAAATGTTGTTTGTTCCCACATGTCTTAATGTTTTCTGCAAAGTTTCTAATTTTTGAGAAATTTTAATTCCACATAGATTTTAATAAAATTGTTTGTTTTGTTCTTTTATTTAAGAAAAAATCATTATTTTTATCTTATTCAGTGGACTTTAAAGAGAAATAGTTTCAGGACAGGTCTTACTTCCTTTATGCTTAGCATTCAGCAGATTATTGCTTAAGAGGATAAAATAACTGCTTTTTGTGATTAAATAAAAATATTCAGGTGAAAACTCGTCTTCTATAGGTTCATAGAAAACAACCTGGGTACAATCTAGTAATAAATAGCACAGCGGGGATATTTACCTTATCCCATTCCCACAATATTTTGAATTCTTCTATTAGGCTTCTATATTTTAAAACTCCATTCCACACACCTTAGAACTTATGAATATTTTATATGGAGGAATCAAGTAAAAAAGTTGGCATGCTTAGTAATGCTGCTATTATTTCATTTCCTAAGCTGAAATTCTTATTTTTTGAAAGCTAATAGCATCAACACTCTTCTTCTTCTGTTTCCTCCTCTATATGACTGATTCTGGCAGAGATGAAGGTGACAAATTGTGGGGTTCATGATGGCACCCTGATCGAGAACAGATACCCCAATGGAACTCTGGGATGATGCTTGTCACTAAGGCAGGGGTGTGATAAGACCTTCCCACCACAGAAGAGAACAAACAAGCATCCCAGCCTATAAAACTGTACTTCCTAGCAACATGTTTGAAACTACAGCTGCCTGATATGGCTAATGAATTTTACAATCAAAAGCTAAAGTGAATTAGCTGTAGCAGATGTTTTTACTCTGGGAACCACCAGACCTTTCTGGCCGCCCATTTATCCTTCAAGGGGATAAAACTCTGCACTTCTATTATATGTTGTCATTGGAGCATTGCACAACTTTATCAAACTTTTTATTCTGGAAACTGAATTAATTTTCTGCAAGGGGGTTTTTGTGTGGCTCTTTAATCACATTTACTGGGGAACATGTGTACTGTAAAGTTGGAGAGCCGATTATGGTTTCTAGAAAGGCCACTTTCAAAAGGAAACTGCCCTTGCTCCTGAGGCCTCCATTTGAAGGTCCTCGGGTTTTGTGAAGAGGAAAAAATTAATTACTATTTTAATAACGAAGCCAAGCCTGCTGAAAATCCTCTTAGAGAGTAGCTGGATGATGTAATGGCTAGCAGGGGGGTTATTGAAAATACTGACCACACAGTCTGCCCTGCACTTTTCTATTCACTCTCTGTAAGATGATACGGACTGCTGGGTCACACATTAGGGAATTTTAGGGAGGAAAAATTGACACTTTTTTTCTTGGACATGGGGGAAAGTAGGTGATATGGAGATAACAGGTCGATTGAAAATTAACACCCCATTTCAGCCTCTCTACTTTTATTTGACTCTTGAACTCGGCACACTGGGAGGGCTGCCTGCTTAGTTACTGCCTCCCAACCTTGCCCTGATTCTGAGGACTCTGAGTTCCTTCTTTCAAATTCCGTTAGAATAATGAAGCATGAATGTGGTGATATTACTTTGATTTTATAGACATCCTGATGGGCTGAGTAGGATTTAAATTGGAGAGCTTATTTGGGGATATTCAGTCCTCACAGTTCAGGAAATGACTCTCCACTAGTATCCTAATCTATAACCCTCCAAATATAACCTCCTTCAGACTTCTAAAGGAAAAAGGAATTTTGTTTGAAGTCTTTTATTTTCCCCTTTTGGTAAGTGAGATTTTTATATTAGACATACATCATAGGATGCACATGAATCCAATGGTGTATTTAATTCTTTGCAAGCAGACCTTTACTTCATTCTCTCCCCACTTCCCCAGTCCTTCAATTTAAAAGACAAGGAAAGAGATTTCAAAAACCAAGAGAAAAAACCCTAATATAATGGAGATGAAAGAGACTTGAGGGATCAACAAGGCTAACCCATCTTTGTAAATTCATTTATTGTCTCATATTAGCTTGAGGAACTTCTATCACTTGGTTTTAGATATGAGCACTTTCAGTTGGCTTAGAAGCTACCTGAAGATCTAAAAACAAATGGGAAAAATAAGTGAAAATGACTAAGAACATGAGCAGAAGACATAGAACCTGATGTGTTTATTGATGACACTCACTTTACAACTTACCACTCCATACATCCAGAAAAAAAAAATGAACATGATCGAATATCTAGTCCAAATATGATTTTTAAGAATGAGGGTTTAAGAGACTTGTTCAGAATCACCCAGCTAGTTAGTGGATCAGATAAGATCAGAAGCCATATCTTCTGCCACCTAGTCTTTTATTTAAAAGATACTATGGTATTTTTTCTCTTCCTTCCTTTTCTTTCCTATTTATCAACTGCTTCATTTCTTTTTTCTTGCCTCTATCTTTATTGTTTTCTACCACCATCTGCCTCTTTTTTATTGTTTTCTATCCACTTCTTCCTAGCCCATAATGTTATGTTAGATTTTTGCCTGCCACTACTGCTGTCCTTTAGAATTAGAGAGACTGCTGACTTTTAGGGAAATATGGAACAAGGATTTATAAAGCATTCAATGGAAAGCTGTCAAGCCTAATCTTTTATAATTTTAGTTCATCTTCTTATAGATGTCAGTGTATAAAAAGAAAACTATTACAGTGAATTTGAAGAAATGCAGAAGACATAAATAAGGGGAAATTTGATTCATTTGAAAAACGTTGGAATGGGAGTTAAATGTGACCTGGATTTCTATCTTTTTCCTTACATTTGTTAGGTATATGACAATGATTAGTCACTTTCCTTGTCTCAGCCTCATTTTTCTCAAATGAGAAATTGGGCTCATAATATTCATACTACCTACACAACAGGTATGTTTTGTGGGATTAAATTAAATAATGTGTCAGATATTATAAAATATAAAGCAACAAAAAATATAAAGCATTATATGCCATTGTATTCACAATTGCTCAGTATGCTACTCAACAAAAACAAGGTTACAGTCATATCTGCTGAACCTAAATAACTGACAACAAGAATTCAACAAGCATTTCTTTTTTAAAAATAATTTTCCCTAGTAGAAAATATTTTATTGTGTCCAGTTACATATGAAGACAATTTTAACATTTTTTTTTATGTAAAATTTTGAATTTCAAATTTTCTTCCTCCCTTCCCCTTGCACTTCCTAAAGTGGTCAACAATTTGATATAGGTTTTACATATGTATGCATGTATGTGTGTACAATCATGTAATATATATATATCCATATTAGCCATGTTTCAACAGGCATGTTTTAAGTACATACTATTTATAGACTTTGAGTTAGACCTTCTAGATACAAAGAGAAAATATTCCCTTTTGTCAAGAAGCTTACATTTTACAGGGGAAACAACAATATAGATATAAGTAAATAAAATGCAATTTAAGGGGAGAGAAGGCACTAATAACTGAAGTTGGAAGTGAAAATGATATCTTAGATAAATTTTATATGAAATGATCCTAAGCATCAGAGATGAGGAGGTAATACCTTCTAGAAAACAGAAAAGTTAATATAAAGGCCCAGAAGTTGGATAAGAAATACCATTTGGAGAATGAAAAGGAGGCCAATTCAAGAGGAAGCCAGAGGTATTGTTTTGGATCCTAGTTCTACCATTGACTACGTGTATTTACTAAGTATGTGAATTTTTGAAACTTAGTTTTCCTTCTAAATGGAAGTTGTTGTTTTTGTTGTTTGTCCTTTGTTCTCAAAGAAGACCATGACATCAAAGATGTGATGCTATGACATGCAAGTAAATTGGATTTAAGTGAGGGAGGACTCTGCAAGATCATCTGACTCACTTTCCCCTCCAGAGTCATCTGAATCCAGTGGCCAGATATAGACCAGGATGACTCTAAATGGCCTTGGATACAATGGGAGTCCTAGGCCTTTTTAAGGAAAGGTCTTCAACAGGTCTCAGTTTGACTGAGGCCATGCCTATTCAGTGATTAAGGCTAGGCACCAATTGAGGCAAAAATCTCCTTTTTCATCTAGTCCAAAAAAAAAAAAAAACAAAAAAAAAAACAACTAGGGGTGGAGCCAAGATGGCAGAGAGGACACATGTGTCTTTCTGAGATCCCTTTTACCTTCAAACTCAGCTTTGGAATTAGTGCTTGACTGTCAAAACTATGAATATTGGGAGTCCAACACATAACCGAAGATAATCTCAAAATTCACCAGAAAAGGTCTGTTTTTGCTTGTGTGTGGGGATGGAACAGGGCTAGGCCAGGTGCAAACTCAGGCAGATAAACAGTGAGAGCATGGAAAACAGCTTATGCTGAGCAGATCAGAGGCAGGTGGGGGATGGTCTTCACCTGCTGAAAATCTGTGGGGAGAACTTTACCACAGTGTGACTACTCTGCTCTGGCAGCAAGCCAATAGATCAGCAGAGAAGCTATAAAGACAGAGGGTAAAGACTGTAACCCCAAAAAGCTAAAGAATCTCGGGACCTGGCCACACCCACCCGGCACCGGGAGGGACTCAGCATGATCTCAGCGCACAACCTCTGATTCCAACATAGCCATTCCTCTTCCACTGCTGCTTCACTGCTACTACCTGTTGTCTGTTGAAGAAGCTCGTTAAACCCACTTTGCCCCAAAAGCAGACTGCAGCTTTTTTTTTGTTTATTTGTTAAAATGAGTAAAAAGGCAAAGCAGGCTCTAACTATAGGTAGCTTCTATAATGAAAGAGAACAGATTTCAAACCCTGAAGAGAATAAAAATAGTTTGTCTCTAGATCCAAAGGTGGATATGGGGATCACCCCATAATGTAAGGCTCTCATAGAAGAAATAAAAAAGGCTCTTAAAAGAGAGCTAGAAGAAAAATGGGGAAAGGAAAGGTCAAAGGCAAGAGGGTCTGGATAGGACATGTAACCCATTAAAAGATAGAGTGGAAAAAAGAAAACAACTCCCTGTAAAAAATAGTTGGTGAATTGGGAAAAGAAAATAACTCCATAAAAAATAAAATTGGCAAAATGGAAAAAAATTCCATAGAACAAAACAACTCGTTTAAAAACTCAATTGGATAATTATAAAAAGAAATTTAAAAATAAATGAAGAAAATAATTCATTAAAAATCAGAATTGAACAAATGGAATTGAATGATTTGAGGAGACACCAAGGATCAGTCAAGCAAAATCAAAAAAAAAAAAAAATGTTAACTACCTATTTGGGTAAACAACAGACCAGGAAAATAGATCTAGGAGAGATAATCTAAGGATTATTGTACTCCCTGAAAATCATGATGAAAAGAAGAGCCTAGACACTATTTTTTAGGAAATCATCAAAGAGAACTGTCCAGATGTTATAGAAATAGAGGGTAAAATAGACATTGAAAGAATTCATTGATCACCTACTGAAACAGATCCCAAAATCAAAACTCCAAGAAATATTGTGGCTAAATTCCAGAACTATCAGATCAAGGAAAAAATACTACAAGCAGCCAGAAAAAAAAACAATTCAAATACTGAGGAGCCACAATAAGGATCACTCAGGAGCTAGCAGGTTCCACATTAAAGGATCAAAGGGCCTGGAATCTGATATTCCGAAAGGCAAAGGAACTTGGTATGCAGTCACAAATAATTTACCCAGCCCAACTGAGCATTTTCTTCCAGAGAAGAAGATGGACATTCAATAAAATAAGTGAATTCCATTTATTTCTGACCAAAAAAAAAACAGAGCTAAACAAAAAATTTGACCTCCAAATATAGGACTCAAGAGAAGCATAAAAAGATAAAAAGAACTCTTGAGAACTGTATTTCTGTTATGAGTTTACATAAAGAGTACATGTATAATTTGGTTTCATTGTTATAATATTAAAAAGGATCTAGAGGTAAAAAGGAAATTGTGCCAGAAAAAGGAAAAAGTGGAGGTGTTACATCTCATGAATAAGGAAACCTATTTATATCTGAGGGAAAGAAGGGAGAGGGATGAATATTATGTGAATCTTACTCTCATCAGAATTATCTCAAAGAGAAAATTTTAGACATATTTGGTTTACAGTGAAACTTCTCCCATCTCATTGAAAACTGGGAGTGGAAAAGTGAAAAGGGAAGGAGTAGGCTAAATAGAAGGGAATACAGAAATTGTAAAGGAAAGGTTTAAGAAAAGAGGAGGGACTCTAAGGGGAGAGGGATCCTAAAGAGGGAGAGTTGTGTGAAGCAAGTGGTGCTCATAAGTTTGGGGGAGGTGGGTAAAAGAGAAAAGAAAGAGAAAAGGATAAGCTGAGGTTAACAAGATGCCAGGACATACAGAATTAGTGATTTTAAACATAAATGTGAATGGGGTAAACTCCCCCATAAAGTGGAGGCAGATAGCAGACTGGATTAAAAGCCAGAATCCTACAATATGTTATTTACAGGAAACACACTTGAAGCAAGGTGATACATAAAGAGTAAAGGTCAAAGGCTAGAACAGAATCTATTATGCTTCAGGTAAAGTTAAAAAAGCAGGGGTAGCCATCCTGATCTCAGATCAAGCAAAAGCAAAAATTGATCTAAGTAAAAGAGATAAGGAAGGACACTATATCTTGCTAAAGGGCAGCATAGATAATGAAGCAATATCAATACTAAACATATATGCACCAAGTGGTGTAGCATCTAAATTCCTAAAGGAGAAGTTAAGAGAGCTGCAAGAAGAAATAGATAGCAAAACTATAATTGTGGGAGACCTCAATCTTGCACTCTCAGAACTAGATAAATCAAACCACAAAATAAATAAGAAAGAAGTTAAAGAGATAAATAGAACACTAGAAAAGTTAGGTATGATAGATCTTTGGAGAAAATTAAATGGAGACAGAAAGGAGTATACTTTCTTCTCGGCAGTTCTTGGAACCTATACAAAAATTTGACCATATATTAGGACATAAAGACCTCAAATTCAAATGCAGAAAGACAGAAATAGTAACTGCATCCTTTTCAGATCATCATGCAATAAAAATTACATTCACTAAAAAGCCAGGTAAAAATAGACCCAAAAGTAACTGGAAGCTAAATAATCTCATCCTAAAGAATGACTGGGTGAAATAGCAAATCATAGACACAATTAGTAATTTCACCTAAGAGAATGACAATAATGAGACATCACACCAAAATGTATGGAATGCATCCAAAGCAATAATAAGGGGAAATTTTATATCTCTAGAGGCCCACTTACATAAAATAGAGAAAGAGAAAATCAGTGAATTAGCCTTGCAACTAAAAAAGCTAGAAAAAGAGCAAATTCTTTCAATCAAACATTAAACTTGAAATCCTAAAACTAAAAGAAGAGATTAATAAAATTTAAAGTAAAAAAAAAAAACTATTGAATTAATAAATAAAAGTAAGAATTAGTTCTATGAAAAAAAAACAAGAAAATAGACAAACCCTTGGTAAATATGATTAGAAAAAGGAAAGAGAGAAATCAAATTGGGTTAGTCTTAAAAATGAAAAGGGGGAACTTTCCATTAATGAAGAGGAAATTAGAGCAATAATTAGGAGTGACTTTGCCCAACTTCATGCCAATAAATTTGATAGCTTAAATAAATGGATGAATACTTTCAAAAATATAGGTTACCCATATTAACAGAGGGAGAAGTAAATTGCTTAAATAGTCCCATTTTAGAAAAAGAAATAGAATAAGCTATTAATCAACTCCCTAAGAAAAAATCCCCAGGACCAGATGGATTTATACATGAATTTTACCAAACATTTAAAGAACAATTAACTCCAATGCTATATAAACTATTTGAAAAAATAGGGTTGAAGGAGTCCTACCAAATTCCTTTTATGAAACAGACATGGTACTGATACCTAAACCAGGTAGGATGAAAACAGAGAAAGAAAATTATAAAACAATCTCCCTACTGAACATTGATGTAAAAATCTTAAATAAAATATTAGCAAAAAGATTATAGAAAATCATCTCCAGGATAATATACCATGATCAAGTAGGATTTATACCAGGAATGTAGGGCTGGTTCAATATTAGGAAAACTATTAACATAATTAATTATATTAATAATCAAATTAACAAAAAACACATGTTCATCTCAATAGATGCAGAAAAAACATTTAATAAACTCCAACACCCATTCCTACTAAAAAACACTAGATAAGGAATAAATGAACTTTTCTTTAAAATAATCAGTAGCATCTATTTAAAACCACCAGTAAGCATCATATGTAATGGTAATAAACTGGAACCATTCCCAGTAAGATCAGGAGTGGAACAGGCTGCCCACTATCACCATTACTATTCAATATTTTATTAGAAATGCTAGCTTCAGAAATGAGATGAAAAAGAGGTTAAAGGAATTAGAGTAGGTCATGAGGAAACCAAATTATCATTCGTTGCAGATGATATGATGGTATACTTAGAGATCCCCAGAGATTCTACTAAAAAGCTATTAGAAATAATCCACAACTTTACCAAAGTTGCAGGATACAAAATAAATCCATATAAATCCTCAGAATTTTTATACATCACTAACAAAATCCAACAGCAAGAGATACAAAGAAAAATTCCATTTAAAATAACTGTTGATAGTATAAAATATTTGGGAATCTATGTTGAAGGAAAGTCAGGAACTATATGAGCAAAACTACAAAACACTTTCCACACAAATAAAGTCAATCTAAACAATTGGGAAAATATTAAGTGCTCTTGGATAGGCCAAGTAAATGTAATAAAGATGATAATACTACCTAAACTAACCTATTTATTTATTGCTATGCCAGACTCCCAAGAAACAATTTTAATGACCTAGAAAAAATAACAAAATTCATATGGAAGAACAAAAGGTCAAGAATTTCAAGGGAACTAATGAAAAAAAATCAAATGAAGGTGGCCTAACTGTACCTGATCTAAAACTATATTATACAGCAGCAGTCCCTAAAACCATTTGGTATTGGCTAAGAAATAGACTACTTGATCAGTGGAATAGGTTAGGTTCACAGGACAAAATAGTCAATAACGATAACAATCTAGTGTTTAACAAACCCAAAGACTTCAACTTTTGGGATAAGAATTCACTATTTAACAAAAACTGCTGGGAAAATTGGAAATTAGTATGACAGAAAATAGGCATCAATCCATACTTAACACCGTACACCAAGATAAGGTCAAAAGGGTTCATGACCTAGACATAAAGAATGAGATTATAAATAAATTAGAGGAACACAGGATAGTTTACCTCTCAGACCTGCAGAAGAGGAAGGAATTTATGACCAAAGAAGAACTAGAGATCATTACTGATCACAAAATAGAAAATTCTGATTATATCAAATTGAAAAGTTTTTGTACAAACAAAACTAATGCAAACAAGATTAGAAGGGAAGCAATAAACTGTGAAAACATTTTTACCATTAGCCATAAAGGCCTCATTTCCAAAATATATAGAAAATTGACTCTAATTTTTTAAATTTTTGTTTTCTTTTGCTTTTTAAAAAAATTTTTTGTTATAACTTTTTATTGACAGTACATATGCATGGGTAATTTTTTACAACATTATCCCTTGCACTTACTTCTGTTCTGACTTTTCCCTTCCCTCCCTCCATCCCCTTCTCTAGATAGCAGGCAGTCTTATACATGTTAAATATGTTATAGTATATCTTAGATACAATATATGTGTGTAGAACCAAACAGTTCTCTTGATGCACAGGAAGAATTGGATTCAAAAGGTAAACATAACTGGGAAGAAAAATCAAAATGCAAACAGCTTACACTCATTTCCCAGTGTTCCTTTTCTGGGTGTAGCTGATTCTGTCCATCATTGATCAATTGGAATTAATTAGATCTTCTCTTTGTCGAAGATATCCACTTCCATCAGAATACATCCTCATACAGTATCGTTATTGAAGTGTATAATGATCTCCTGGTTCTGCTTTTCTCATTGAGCATCAATTCATATAAGTTTCTCCAAGCCTCTCTGTATTCATCCTGATGATAACTTCTTACAGAACAATAATATTCCATAACATTCATATACCACAATACCTAACCATTCTCCAATTGATGGGCATACAATCATTTTCCAGTTTCTAGCAACTATGAAAAGGACTGCCACAAACATTTTGGCACATACAAGTCCCTTTTCTTTATTTAGTATCCCTTTGGGATATAAGCCCAGTAGTAACACTGCTGGATGAAAGAATATGCACAATTTGATAACTTTTGGGGTATGATTCCAGATTGCTCTCCAGAATCCATTCCAGAATCTCCATATCCATTCATAACTCCACCAACAATGCATCAGTGTCCCAGTTTTCCCACATCCCTTCCAACATTCATCATTATCTTTTGGTGTTATCTTAGCCAATCTGACAGGTATGTAGTGGTATCTCAGAGATTGAGAGATGGAGAATTGGAAAATTGTTTGATTCCTTATAAATTAGAGTCAGAGAATTGATTCTAATTTATAAGAAATCAAGCCATTCTCCAAATGATAAATGGTCAAAGGATATGAACACACAATTTTCAGATGATGAAATTGAAACTATTTCCATTCATGTGAAAGGATGTTCCAAATTATTATTGATCAGAGAAATGCAAATTAAGACAACCATTCTGGAGAGCAATGTGGAACTATACTCAAAAAGTTATCAAACTGTGCATACCCTTTGATCCAGAAGTGTTACTACTGGACTTATATTTCAAAGGGATATTAAAGAAGGGAAAGGGACCTGTATGTGGAAAAATGTTTGTGGGAGCCCTTTTCATAGTGGCTAGAAACTGAAAATTGAATAGATGCCCATCAACGGGAAAATGGATGGGTAAACTGTGGTATATGAATGTTATGGAATATTATTGTTCTATAATAAATGACCAGCAGGATGAATACAGAGAGGCTTGGAGAGACTTATGTGAACTGATGTTCAATGAAAAGAGCAGAACCAGGAGATTATACACTTCAACAATAATACTATATGAGGATCAATTCTGATGGAAGTGGCTATCTTTGGCAATGAGAGGCTCCAATTCAGTTCAGTGATGAACAAAACCAGCTATACTCCACGAAAGTACACTGAAAAATGAATGTGGACCACAGCATAGCATTTGCACTCTTTCTGTTGTTCTTTGCTTGCCTTTTTGTTTTTCTTCCCATATTATTTTTACCTTCTTTCTAAATCCGATTTTTCTTGTGCAACAAGATAACTGTATAAATATGTGTACATATATTAACATGTTTAACATGTATGGGACTGTCTGCTATCTAGGGAAGGGGGTGGAGGGAAGGAGGGCACAAGTTGGAATAGAAGTTTTTGCAAAGGTCAATGTTGAAAAATTACCCATACATACGTTTTGTCAATAAAAAGCTATGATAATAATAAAAGACATTTAAAAAATCTAAATAAATACATACATAAATCTGGGAGATGACAAAGGTTTTCTGGCCAAAATAGAAATGACTGCTATTTACATTCAATCTGAATCAATCTGGGCCCAAATAATGACTAAATGGGGTTTGGTCTAGAATCTGTCAGTGACCAGTCAATAAGAATGTGAAATAAGTTAGAAGACTCTGCTGGGGCCTGATTTTGCCTTTGAATGACAAATTGAGAAATTGAGAAATTTTATAAAAGCATTGGGGAACTATTGAAGATTCTTGAACTACAGAATAATATGAATCAATTTAAGCTTTAGGCATATTATTTTTCCAGTTGTATAGAGGAAGGATTTGAGAGGAGAAAACCTTGAGACAGATTAATTCAGGCAAGAGATAAATAAAGTGAGACTCCTATAGACTTGCAACTATAACTTGAAATTAGTGTGAAAGGTAATTCAAGAGGTGTTAAGGAAGAATCAAGAAAAATCATGGAAAAATATGAAATCACAATTTAAAATCTAAAACCAGAATTAGAAAATGCCTATTTAGACAGACTATGCTATCTTAGACCTCACTGAGCTGTTTGTCATTCCTGATTTCTGAAATCCTAAAAGTCTTCTTTAGGAATTTAGGATTTCATTAGAGCTTTGATTTTTTAGATGCCATAAGTATTTGACAATATTAAACTATATATTAGTGAGTTTATATAGAGAAAAATATGTGCTTTCACTAAGTTTAATATTAAATGAATCGGGTTTTTGACCAAGAAGTACAAAGAGCTGGGAATTCAGAAACCTGACATCTATCCTTAATTTGGCACCACACAATTTTAACTCTTTTAACTCATTTAAACTCTTCAAGTTCATTTTCTTCATCAGTAATATGAGGAGGAGAGACTAAAATAGCTCCTTTTGGCTCCAGTTTTCTTTATAGATACGAAGTGTGTTCTCTGGAAGGAAAGTTACTATTTCTAGTAGGGTATCTTCATCTTACTTTTGCTTTTAAAAATTGTTTTCATGTCTGAATGAAATCTGTCCTTGTCTCTGGCTGTCCCTACCTATGTATCTTGAGTAAGTCATTCATCCAATGTTTCTTGCCATTATTTTCTTCATCTATGAAATGAAGCAGCTGGAAGAAGGGAATTGTGAGAATCCTTTTTGCTCATAACCCTTTCACCCCGTGTTGCTCTTATATAGACTTTGTGATTAACAATATAACCTTAATTAAATCACTTAAGTCTTCTTCATCAGCAATTTTCCAACCAAGTATAGATATGAAGTCAGAAGAGCTGATACAAAGCTTTTCATAGTTTTAAATTTCTTGTTACCTTTTATCTAGAAAACATAAATGTGAGATTCTGTCATTTGCCCAATAAGTTGAGGCACAAATTGGAAATAAAGGTTAAAACCTATTGGAAAGGTGAATTGGCTCTTTTGGAGACAGGGACAGGGTCGGGGAGTGGGAACTGGAGAAATAAGGATTTATTAAGTGCTTACTATGTATTCAGTACTGTATGATACACTTTATAGTTATTCAATCCTCACCACAGTCATTTGATATATGTTATTACTATGCTGTTTTACAGTCAGGAAAACAAAAGAACAGAGGTCAAATGAGTTGCCATGGGTCACATAGCTAGGGCCATATATCTGAGGCTGGATTTGAATCCAAGTCTTCTTAGCTCCAAACCTACACATTAATCTACCAAGCTGCTAGTAAGACTTTGAAACACTACCCCTACTGGTAATGTCCTACTGTTATTAATGCCTCTTCCAAAAAGGTCAAATTTATTCTAATGAATAGCATATTCTAGGGGGAGGATTTAACTAAGCAATTTTAAGAACCATTTATTCCCTTAGTGGATATGTATATGAAGCAAATTCTTGCAACCTCTAAAATTCATTTCTCTAATAACTGAAACATTCTAGAATGA
Organism: Antechinus flavipes; assembly: GCF_016432865.1. Classification (NCBI taxonomy): domain Eukaryota; kingdom Metazoa; phylum Chordata; class Mammalia; order Dasyuromorphia; family Dasyuridae; genus Antechinus; species Antechinus flavipes. Next base: position 533,467,061 of record NC_067398.1, read on the forward strand.
CTTCATCCATAGGTTAATAATCATGTTTGTATTTAACCCTGATCATCTTCTTTTATCACTTACCAATTAAGCTTCTTTTCTTTAAGTTTAAGAGAATTATTAAAGAACTAAGCTGGAGGCAAAGTAAAGGAAGATGAAAATTATCTTTAAGTTCAAAAAACCACCCAGCAGATGAAATGTGTCTAACAGTCTCCTCTGTTTTAGATCTTAAGTATTGTTCTTCTAAGGGCAATTCAACTATATAGCATTTTGCTTCAATATTGGAATGAATCCATAATCTCATCAGTATGAGCTCTCTCTCCTTTGGTGTTGCTCATAACTGACACAGCCTTTTCATCCTGAGAAATTCTTAATTATTTTGTCCCCAAAATCTCCCCATAAAGGATCTTAGCATTCTGAAAGTCTTCTGTTTTTTAATACTTTTGTAAGAAGATAATACATAGTCTATCTCTTTCTTAACCTCTACTCTCATTCAATTAATTTGTCATCAAGCATCTATCTATAAGCATCTACTTTGCACCAGACATTGTGTTAAGAGCCATAGTACAAAACAGTTTATGTCCTCAAAGAGCTTATATTCTAATGGGGGAGACATTATACACACATATAAATATAAAAATAATAAATGAAAAATTAATATAAATTGCTTTTGGTGAGATTATTAGTAACTAAGGGAATCAGAAAAGCCATTTTGTAGAAGATAGAACTTGATGGAATAAGAAACAAACATCTATTAAGCACCTATAGTATACCAAGCACTGTGCTAAACAATTTGCAAATATTATCTCATTTAAGCTGAAGCTTGAATGAAACCAGGAATTCAAAGAGATGGAAGTGAGGAAGGAGCGTTTTCCAGGTATGAGGGACAGTCAAACATAATAACCCTCCTTTTCCTGTCATAGATTTTCCTGGATATCTTTTACTTGAATTTGTATAAATCATTTTAAGTAGTAATATGCTAAAATGCTGATGTTCACCATGTGTTTCTACCTTTCTGATTCTTTGAGTATTACAGTATTCCATAAATTATAGTCATATGGCATCACCGAGAGATTAATGTTATTAAAAAGGTAATGTGTGCATGTCACTTGCTTTGTTAAAACACCCACACAATTTTTCTAATACAGTCTCATCTTCTCTGCACTCCTCATCTATTTCTAGGCAAAAACCACTGCTCCAGATACTATACCTGTCTATATTTATATATGTGGAAAGACTAGCTCATCCCATTTCGTTTAATAATCTGAAAATAATTATTAATTTTTATATAGATATTTAGTCCAACCTTCCCCCCCCCCAGGCAATTAGGGTCAAGTGACTTGCCCAGGGTCACACAGCTAGGAAGCATAAGGTCAACCATTTTTAAAGAGCTTAGTCGATCTCATTATGGGAATACTCAAATAATCTGAACTTGATGCTATCGACACAAAGTCACCTGCAAACAGGGCCAGGTGAGGAAGACCTCACCATTTGTAGGATATTCTTCTGATTAAACTCTGAATAAGATGTCCTCCATGACAGTGACAAACATCTTCAATCAAAATAAGAGAAATAGCATGGAACAGTGGAAAGAATACCAGATTTGAAATCAAAGTGGGATTCACATTTGTTACTCTTACAACTTATGTGACTTTGAATTGTCTTAGGAAGATTCTGAAGATTACCTGGCAGGACAAGATACCAGACACTGAGGTCCTTTCTCAAACTAAACTGTGAAGCATTCCAACTCAACTGCAAAGAGCACAACTCCATTGGGCTGACCACATTGTTCAAATGCCAAATATATGTTTGCCAAAAGATTTATTTTATAGAGAATTCACACAGGGCAAATTTTCACAAGACGGTCAGAAAAAGTGATACAAGGACACTCTCAAGGCCTCTCTTTAAAGAACTTCAGACTTTATTGTAATTATCTTCTCCAAGAATGCCAAGGCTGAAGTCAGAAGGGCCTAACTTCAAATCCAGCCTTAGATACATATTACTTATGTAGTCATGAGCAAATTCCTTAACCTCTAGTTGTCTTAGTTTTCCTATTTCTACAATAGTTTCCCTGGGTTATTGTGAGGATCAAATGAGATATTTATTATAAAACAACTAGGATAGTCCCTGGTATTTTGTAAGTATTATATAAATGTTAGATATTATCATGATTGTTATTGTTATTAATTAGTCACGATTCCAGAGCTGACTGTCATTTTGATACTCTATTCACTATGCCACTTACCTATTTTTTGAATCCCATCTCCTGTGAGGATCTAGGTGTCACTGGGGGAATTTAGAGAGGACTAGTATTTCTGGAATGAGGGCTTACTCATTCCATTTCAAGGATGCTCATTCATCTTTGGTATCTAGTTATCACCCATTCCCTACCTGTGATTCTAAGAAGTTGTCATCTCAGCTGATAGACTAACCCAATTGAGGGTAACCAATAGACTTCAAACTCAATAATGAACATTTGGGTAGAAATTCTTTTCTAAGCATGTGAAGACTCTCCCAGTGGAATGATTTGATGAGAACTTTGTATTCTGGTGATCATGAAGATGTCTAAATCAAGTATGTTGAAGCATTTAGAGCTCAGTCAGACATCAGCAAAGACATTTGCTAAAATTATCATTTGTCTTACCACTAAACTTCAATAACTAGAAGAGAAAACTTCAGTTCCTCACTTAAATCCCATGTTCAAGTCAAAACATTACCCCCTGGTATTATTAGTCCTCTTCAAAATGAAAGAGGAACAAAAAGGTGTCACTGCTGCTATTATTCTTTATGGTATCTATAATAATCATTTTTATGTTCCTTTGATTCATGTACCTTATCAAAACAACAACAACAACTTGTATGCTCAATGTGTTAAGTAAAAACATTGCTTGATTTAATGACAACAAAACCAATATGAACATGATCTGTACATATTTTTGAAATGAAGTCACTGTATAAGAAATATAGCTAATACCATAAGCAACTTGCATTAAAAAAATGTACTATCTCAGAGCTATATAGAGATTCTGAGCGTCTCGAAGCAAAGAGGAAATCAAATCAGAGCGTGTAACTGGAAAGAATTGGCAGAAAAAGGAGAGAGTCAAGAGATTTGCAAATTATTCAGAAGCATTATGCTAAAATATTATTAACATTTTTCTCCCAAAAACAAAGATTCAAAAAGTGCTTGATATGATCACCAAATAATAACAAATGAAAGGGACTTTAAAAAAATAGATAAAGTGATTTTTATGAGTAGGCGGATCACTTCCCTATCTGTTCTCTATGCAGTTATACCAATGGCTATTTAGCAAATAATTCAAACCCTTCTTTATTCCAGAACTTTCAGATATGTAATGTGATTCCTTGATTGTCCAATGAGATTACTATTTCCTGCTGCTAGGCAGGTCTCCTAAAACTAAGCATACAGCCTTAAGAGGAAACTAGAAGGCTAAAAAAAAAAAAAAAAAAAAAAATAGAAGCAAACATTCCTTATTTAAGTATGCTATGCTGTGTGCTATTCCTTTAGATACTACAAAAACAAGCTAAGTTCAATTATAAAGGAATGGGAAGAAATAAACAAATTCCATCATTTTCCCTACGTATTTCATTCTTTGGAGCTTTTTTTTCCATGGGCAAGCACTATACATAGCTGGTGGCAGCAGAAATAGTGACTGCTCAACCAGAATTTTACTTTATTGGTGATGGTCTAAGATGCTCAGTGAATTTCAGATACATCACATGAAGAGCCTAAATCACATAGATTAGCAAACTCTAACAATAATTTACTAAATTAGTCTTACTGTGTCCTTGCTTTTTCTTTGAAAGGAAAATGGTCCTAGAGGTTAAAATCTTGGGAAATCTATGATATGAAAAGCAATATTTCTATATAATTAATCCCAAAGAAAATCATAGAAGTAATTCTCCACTGGTCATCCAAAGAAGTTATTATTTCCCAATAACTATAGCATTGTCTTCAAATCTAGCAGCAATAACATAACTCACTGATGGGAGAAGGAAATTTTATCTGACTGAAAAATAGGGAAATGTTATTAGCTGTTTAGAACCTGTATTTGTTAAAATTACTTGAGATGGCATGAAAGAGATGTGTCATATTGATGTGAAGTATCCCAGTTAAGATTATGAATTCTGTGACAGCACAATTGCCTTGATATCAATATGTTTTTCATGAATTGCAAAGAAAAGCAGGTGTATAAAAATAAAACTCACATAAAATATAAATTATCATTGTGCAAGTTAATTCTGTGCCCTCTGGGTACCATAGCTCACATATTTTCTATTTGCAAAAAAAAAAAAAAAAAAAAAAAAAAAGTCTGTGATTTCCTTTTTGAGATTTATTTATTTATTTCAATTTACTTAACATGTTCTTGTTCACCAAAAATCCAATGAGAAAGAAATTTGATTTGTATAAAGGTTCTAAGAGGACAGAAGTCATAATCTTTCTGTATTAACTTTGACTTTTTAAAAATCATAAATGAACTACACACAATTTAAAATCAGGGGAAAAACCTCATATCAATTTTTCTTGAGAGTTGGTGTGAAAGAAATAAATCAAAAGGTTTCTTATCAGTAGAAAAGAGAAAGGAGAGAAAGAAAAGGGGGAAGATGGGCAGACAAGGGAGGAAGGGGAGAAAAGGAACATAGGGGAAGAAAGCAATCAAATTATCTCCTTAGTCAGATTCTTTGAGGTCAAGGACTATTTTTCTTTTCATTTTGTATCTTCAGTACCTTGCACATAGTAACAACTTAATAAGTGCTTGTTAGAATGAATTGGATTAAATGAGATGAGATGCTGAAGTCTTCACTTTGATAAGATACAGGTATACAAGATAAGCAACAGGTACTTATTTTCACAACCTTTTAAGGTCCAAGGGTTATGGATATTAACTAGTGTATATTCTCAAATTTTTAAAAATATATCAATTATACAGGGAAAAAACTGTTTTGTGATCTGGTGTTAGATAAACTGTCTTCTACAGTACCCTGTTGAGGATATTAGATAGCCTAGAGATTTCTTTGTTATAGATACTTCAAACAATTCAACAAACACTGAGTGAATAGCTACTATGTGCTAAGCACTACAAAAAGAAATAGTACCTGTATCTAGCTTGTATCTAGTGAGGTAAATCAGACATTCAAGGAAGAATATAAATTCTAAAGGAATTCAGAGGAACATGTATTCATCAGAGTAAACACTGTGATTGGCTTGGAGTAAGAAAAATTAATTAATCATTGAAATAGTGGCTTGCCTGCATTGGTCATTTCATCAGCTCTCCTTCACCACTGACTGCTGCAACTTCACATTCCTTGCCTATTTCTTTCTCCAGTAATGATCTCCCTCACCCAACTCCTAGTAGCTATATACCATTGTACCAGTCATGGGGTTAGAGGAGTGGTCATAGGAAATGAGTAAATGAGGAAATAGGAAGTTAGGGTGTGTTTATATGTTAAAGTCTCTCAATAAACATATAGAAATTGGAGAAGAATGAAAGATTGAATCAGGCACAGAATTCATAGGGGAATATAGAAAAATGTCTTTGAAATTGTGAAATAGCTTTAAGAATCTTGACTGGGTGATAAATGAGGATTAAAAAAAAATTACTGAATAATGATGGTAGATGGATAAACTGGATGGGGCAATAGGGAGTAAGGAGTATTCAGATTCTCCTGCTATGACCAGTGAATCAGGAGGTTATAAAGATAAGTGCAATCAGTGCTAGAAATAGTGACTAGAGATGCCATGTTGTCAGAAGAGAGCCAAGTATCAATAAAAGGAAAAAGATGGATGTAATGAGAAAGGAAAATATTTAACATGAAAGAAGCTGGTAATATCTTTGACCTTGACATCACTGCTATTTTAATAAACTATTTTATCTGATCAACATCTTTTATTATTTCATCTTTGCTTTTGCCATATGAGACATATTCCTGCTCTTCAAGCACTCTGTAAGCTCCAATATTTCTAATATTCTGTTCCTTCTTAGGCCTCACTCCTGCCTACATTCTCCTTCCTTCCTCATCATTTTAACATTTTAATTGTAGTCTCTCTCCTTCTTTTGACTATCTTGCCTTTTTTGAGTATTTTTCCCTTTGTTAATTTTGTCTTATTTCTATTCACATGGTGCAAAACAGAGATAGAAAAAAATCATAAAGTTGTACTGACAGAATACACTAAAAATTTCACTGATTCAAAGTAATCCTTTTGTCCTCCCTAATTGCTGCAGTCATTACCATAGATTTCTTTTAAATCTTTGCAGCTAGGGGATATTATACTTGGAGTCTTGAAGTTCAAGACTTGAAGTTCAATTTGACTTCAGACGCTAGCTGTATGACCATGGACAATTTCCATAAGATTTATTTGCCTCAATTTTCCCATCCCTAAGTTGTTGTGATCCCAACCAAGTCATTTAACCTCTTTCTACTTGATTTTTTTTTACTATGTGAAAAAGGAATAATAATAGCACTCACATCCCAAAGTTTTGTGAAAAAGCAATGCTATTTTTAAAGAACTTTGAAAAACTTAAGACTTATCATCATCATCATCATTATTATCTCTATATTGAAAACTTCTCTGCTGCCTCCAAATCCACCAAGATCTTAGCCCATCCTTAAGAAAATGGTATTTCATCCATCCATCTCCTATTAGCTATTATTCAATATCCCTATTCCTTTTGGAGGTTAGATTCCTTAAGAAAGCCATCCATAATTGATACTTTAATTTTCTTTCCACTTACTCTCTTAACTCTCTTTAGGCAAAGAGATCTCTTGTGACTATAGTCTCAACAGTATTCACAATAATCATCACAGTGCTATGAAAACAGTATCTAATTTATAGTTCAGCATTATCTGTTGACCTTAGGTAACATCATGTCATTTATGATTTAATGCCTAACTTGGTAAGAGAATTTTGTAAGAGGACAGCATCTCCCCACCATACCACCAATCATTCCCCACCATGTTATTTTTTTCCAACTAGAGCTCCTTAAAAATTTCTTCTCTAAGTTGATGTATTTCTGTTCAATTGTCAAATGAAGATGGAATATTAGAAAAATCTTCCAGGGTGAGAAAGCTACTGGTGAATGATGATGAAATTCAACTCAAAATTTTAGATCTTAACCTTTTTCAAGAAAGATGATTCACACTTCAATTTTTTTAAAAGGATGAGTTTTTAATGTTTTCTTCTGTAGCATTACAAAATTCTTTGAGTCAAATCAGTGCCTGCTAGGTACTGTATTAGGTACTGGGAAAGCAGAAGCAAAAAAAAAAAAAACCTACTCTAAACAAAGTTACATTTTAATGAGGTGAGAATACATGTCAAAAAGGAAGAAAAGAGAAGATAGTTCATCTTAGTTAGAAGTAGTTGGTACTTAGTTGGTAGAGCAAGAAGTCCAGAAAATTAGGAATGTAAGCTAGAAAGAAATGAATGTGCCTAAGATCGCTCTTTAAAATGAATTTTCTATGAAAAACTGACCAATCAAAGAAAAGAGCCAAATAGAAGGAAGGATCTTCTAGGGTGAAAAGACTGCTGAGGAATGATGGAGAAAAAAGTGTAGAAATTCAGAAGTAGAGATTGGAGAAAAAAAACTAGGAAATAAGTTCTCCTTATTATCATCATTGGTCACTATTATTAATTATTTAATTGTTCCAATTATGTCTCAAAAAAAAAAAACATCCATTCCTTATTACTTAATAAGACTTGTTCATGCCTCCCCATAAACCCTTAATTGAGACCCTACACAACACTTAGGAGTGCCTCCTCTGTGTCTTAATATTCCATGAGTACTAATTCAGCACTTGAACTGTATTATCTCTTACTCTTAATATATTACTATTCTACCTCCTTTTCTAACCAATAATTTCCTAGCATTTTCATATCAATTCTGGCAAATAACATTAATGGTAGCTTCATATACCTTATAAATGAATATTACAATATCTATTCTATTTCCCTCACCAGGTGTTTGTAAAGTTCAAAAAGAATAATGCATGTGAAGTACTTTATAAAATTTAAAACAGCACATACACGTCAGTTATTATTTTCATCATTGTCACCATCATCAATATTATTTACAATGATCATGTGATTTTCTGTTACCATTTAAGATGTCCAGAATTTGCAGGTTCAGAGATTGACATTTTATAATTTGCAACCATATATTACTATAGAAGTTTTTAAATATAAAAACTTGAATATTGATATAAACAAATTTGGTGTTGTGTAAAGTAAACTCTGTTTTCTGATATTTTAAAAGAAACTTGGAAAAAAGTAAAGACAGTTTTTCAAAGATTCAAGTACTCACCTCTTTTTAGAACCATAACAGAAAAATTGATATGGTCCTAACTCTGTGATTAGTGCCTGATAGTACTGCTCACTTGGCAAACTTTCTCCAAAGAATGCATTTGGACATAAGAAAGAAGACCACAAATCACACGACTTTTTATAGCAGAGCAGTCATGCAATAGTAATTTAATTTGGTCTTGAGAAAGATTATGTGAACAGCTATTTTGTCTGTGTGGTTCATTTTACAAAACAAAACTCAGATGAAAGAGATTGTAACTCTGATAGTCAGAGCAGTCTTTGAAGAAGGAAGAGTATTTTAAGTGTGTGCTTTCAGATTCTGACCAAAACCACCAAGTATATCCTATATGATTGCAGACCACATTTATAGGTATGAAGATGGTAGTAACCATAGCTATAAATGAACAATTGTAACTACAGGAAGTATTTCCTTTGCTTTAAACATCAAAGATCACCAAACTTATTATACCATCAAATAAGGATGAGCAAATGTGTTTGTATAAAATTAGAGACCACCAGAACTCACATGAAGTGGGTCAGGAGGGGAAAGAAAGCACATTTTCCTGAATGGAGAGTAAATTTCCTTGAAGATTTCCAGGAGTGTTTAATTACAATCAAATTTGGAGCATGTTGTTGTTGTAGCAATAGTTGTAATAGTCATAGCAATAATAGTAGTAGTACTACTACTAGTAGTAATAACAGTAGTAATGATAGTATTAGTAATAAAAGTAGAAGCAGTAGTAACACTGATAGTACTGATAGCAGTACTAAGAATAGTAATACTACTAATAATAGTACTAATAGAAGCAGTAATAGTAATAATAGTAGTAATTTCAATACTAATATTAACAATAGTAGCAGTAATTATAATAGTTGAGTACTATTAATACTGCTAATAATAATAGCAGTCATAGTAATAGTAGGAGTTGCAATAGTAGTAGTAGCAGCAGAAGCAATAGTAGTAGAAGCAATAAGGGTAGTAGCAATAGTAGTAGTTGTTGCAGTAGCAATAGAAGTAGCAGCAGAAGTAATAGTAACATTTAGTTGTAATAGTAGTAGTAGCAGCAATAGGAAGAGTAATAACTAGGAGTTGTCACAGTAATAGTTGTTCAATGTGCTGAGGGTACATACAAAAAGAGGCAAAAAATAGTTCAAGCCCCAGAGGAGCACATAATCTTCTAGGGAAGACAATGTGCAAACAAATGTTTACAAAGAAAAGGTATATACAACAACAACAACAAAATAAATAGATACATAATTAACAGATGTGTAAGACATTGAATCAAAAGAAATTGGGGAAGGTTTCCTTTAGAAGGTGGGGTTTTAGTTGGGACTTGAAGACAAAGAGGTTAGTAGTTGAAGCAAAGGAAGGAGCCTTTTTTAAAAAACTGTTCTTTCTCTAGTTTTTTTTTTTAATTAAAGCTTTTCATTTATAAAACATATGCATGGATAATTTTTCAACACTGAGCCTTGCAAAGTCTTTTAGAGAGAGCCTTTCAACATAGGGGACAGTCAGAGAAGTCTCAAGGCTGAGTGAAATGTCTTTTTGTGGAACAGCCAGAATGTCTGTGCCACTGGATTGAAGAGTAGATATTGGGGAATAAGACTAAAAAGTTAGAAGGAGAGCAAATTTTGAAGGTCTTTGACTGCCAAATGGAGCGTTTTGCATTTAATCTTGGAGACAACTGGGAGTCACCACAGTTTTTATGGGTATGGGGAGTATATGGGTATGGGGGAGTTAACATGATAGGACCTGAACTTTAAGAAAAATCACTTTGGTGACTGATTGCAGAATGGATTAGAGTGAAGAAAGAATTAATGTGGGCAGATCCACCATAAGGCTATTGCAGTACTCAAGGTGCAAGATGATAAGGCACTACATTACAGTGGTGGCAGTGTGGGAGATCAGAAGGGGCTGGATATAAAAAGAGTTACAAGGGCAAAATCAACAGACCTAGAAAACAGATTGGATATGAGGCAGAGAGATATAATACAGGATAATTTCTAGCTTGGGACCCTGAAGGATTAGGAAGGTGGTATTGCCTTCCACAGTAATAGCGAAATAATAGCAAAAGATAATGAGCTCTATTTTGTAGATGGTTTGAATGACAGTTGGAGGTGTGAGATTAGAGGGCAGTAGAGAGTTTGTAACAGGAAAAATAGATTTGAAAATCATCACCATATAAGGTATTTAAACAATAGGAGTTGATGAGATCACAAAGTGAAGTACTATAGAGGGAAAAGAGAAGAGAGACCAGGACAGAACCCTGAGAAATATGATTTGAGGGCATAGTCTGGCAAAAGAGAAGTAGTATTCAGTTAGGAGGAAAACCAGGAAAGAATGATATTCCAAAATCTAGGTAGAAGAGTACCAAGAAGTAAGAGATCAACATTGGCAAAGGCTTCAGAGTGGTCAAGAAGAATGAGGACCAAGAAAAAACAATTGTTTTTAGCAACTAAGATATCATTAGTAGCTTTGGGAGGAACAGTGTTGGTGGAATGTTAAAATCAGAAACAAAACTGTAAGGTGTTAAGATTAGAGGAAAGAAATTGGAGGCGTCTATTGTTAGGGGCTTTGGGGAGGAATTTAGCAACAAAGAAGAGAAAAGATACAAGATGATAGTGAGGTAGAAGTAATAGTTTTTCATGACGGGAGATACGGACATGCTTGTGGGCAATAAGAAATTAGTCAGTAGAAAGGGTGAGTTGAAAATAAATAAAAGAGTAGGGATGATGAAGAAAGCAATTTATTGGAAGAATTGGGATGGAATGGAATCACTTGAACAAGAAGAAAGTTTAACCTTGGTAAAGAAATAGTAAGACAACTTTTTCATGTGAAACAGAGATGAAGAAGGACAAATGGTAGAAGGCACCTGAATGATGGGAAGAAGAGGAAACTCATAATGAAGAGCCTTCAATTTTTCTGTAAAATTGTAAAAAAAAAGAAGTATTATGATGAAAGAGTAAGAGGGGGGGAAGTGGAGATTTGAGGAGGGATTAAAAGGTTTGTAAGAGCCATTATGCAGAATGGGATAGTGAAGTGATAAGGAAGACATGCCTGCCTAGCAGCAGGAAGGACCCATCTGAGATTGTGTAACATAAATTTATAGTGGACCCAATCAAAGTATCCACTTTCATTCAGTTGTACATGTATGTATAGGAGCTAAGGCAACAAATGGTGGGAATTATCCAAGGGTGAGACTTAGCTGGGAATAATCAGTGTTATGATAGAGGGCTAGAGATTCAAGAACACAGGATTGTAGAGAACTGGAACTCTAAAAAGGTGTATTTGAATCTAAAGATTACAGAGAACTTAAGTCTAATTCCCACTCAATGTGAGATAATGGTTCTATATGATGTGGTAATGTGATTGCTCTCCTCACCATTGGCCACTTGCTGAATGTGTTGTGATGATGTCATCTGAGGCAAGGATTGGAGGACTGAGGGAGAGGGTCTCTCTTGGCCACAGCCAGCTGAGGAGAGAGGACTTTAGGCTCCAGATTCCAGAGTCCAGGATTCATCTTTGGCAAGTTGTGTGGCAGCTTGCCTGCCTCCTTCACTTCTCCTCCTAAAGACTAAGGGCTTTGACGGATCCAGACTCTGACTGATTCTGAGGCCTTCCAGAGAGCTAGCCTGGACATTATATAGAATAGTATAAAATTAGCTGAATTGGTTCACCAAGATTTCAAGATGGGAAGAAGAGGAGATAATAGCACAGGGGAGATGGTCTGGGAAATAATGGAAGGATCAAAGGATTGAGGGTTACAATGAGGATGACAAGTAGGATATTGTAAAACAAGGCAGAGAAGTGGAAAACCAAGGGATTATGATCAAAAGTGGGGGTCTCAGAATTCTTGAATACAAGATGGTACATATGTAGATGGTGTCAATTTCAATTGTATAACCATATTTGTGTATAGCTGAGATGAGCATCAGGAGTATTATTATCTAGTCTTATTTCACTTTTCATGACCCTGATGGGGTTCCAATTTTTTGCACCCATCTCTGAGCCCCACAGAAATCAGTCAACAAACCCTAATGACCACACCATTTGGTTTAGACATACCATAGAAATCAGCCAATAAGAAAGTAGCACCAACAAGATAAAGAAAACAGCATTGGACTACACACCTCAATAAATATTTCCCCCCAAAATGGTACCTGCTTGATTATCCTTCTTTGCTGTCCTTGGGGGAACTTATGCTAGTTATGATATCATTACCATAAATTAATATCCAAAGTGGGCTTTTATGTTTTCATTCTGAGTAATGACATGCCCAGTTTTGCCAAGGCTTTAGGACCTCCCCATGTTAGCAAACTCCCCCTATAACCTCACATTTACTTACCTTGTGATATAATACCATTTATTCTATAAAAAGCCTTGTTTTGCTTTGTGAGCTGCTGACTCCTTTAGGGAACTTGGTCAGCCTAGTGAGTGCATAAATCTCATTAAATGCCTTTGTTTAGGTTAGTGAGTATCTAAGCTTGAATTCTTTCAGAGGCAACCCATGATACATACCTGATATCTTTTTGGGGTTTTCTTCATAAAGATACTAGAGTGGTTTGCCATTTTTTTCTCCAAGTCATTTTATAGATAAGGAAACCTAGGCAAACAGAATTAAGTGACTTGTCCAGAGACATACCGCAATAAATATCTGAGGCTGGCTTTGATTTGATCCTGATTTCAAGCCCACTGCTTTAGCCAACTACTTCACTATCTAGATGTTAGGGTTTAAGAATAGCTAATGGGAAGCAAGTAGGTTGAGGAACTGTTTGGTTAGGATATTTGAGAGAGAATCATTATGTATATTGAAATTCCCTAGTATGAGAGCAGGAGTTGGGGAAAAAAGGAATACCTATCCAGATACTGAACTCATTGAGGAAGAAAGGGAAATAATCTGGTGGGCTATAGAAAATAGTTACCAGGATTTTGACTGAGTGGCAAATATGAATATAAAAATAAAGAGAAGATATTGAATGATAGAAAAAGAAAGAAAACCTCTAAATGGCATTGGGAAGCAAGAAGTAATCGAACTCCTCCCTCACCTGGACCAGCTAGATAAGTGAAGGTGCAGCCACTACTAGAAAGAGTGGTCAGAGAGGCTTTGTCTTCTGGAGAAATCAGAATCAGAAAGAAGAATGATGATTATAGCAGCAGCAGCAGCAGCAGTAATAACATATCTAGGACTTTGAAGTCTTCAAAGTGCTCTACATATATGCTATTTCAACAACTCTACAACATTACAACCTTACAACAACTCTATAAGGGAAGGGCTATTATTTTCCACATTTTAGAGAAAAAGAAATTGATATTAAAAGAGGTTAATTAGAGAGATGACCTTTAGTGTTTTGAATTTCACTGAATTTGATGTGCTATCTCTTTCCCACTTCTGGGCTATTTCTCACATCTGGAATGTTCTAATCTCTCCCCATCCCCATCTGCAGTTTTCAAATCTTTCTTTTCCTTCCAGAGTTACTCTGAGGGCCCTATCTCTCTAAACCTGCCCTAATCTCCCCTAGATAAAATGTATTTCAGTTTGGTTTAATTTTTTTCCCTTCTTGAAATGTATTGAGACAATGTCTAAATCACTCTCTTCTCCTAAAAACATTCTGTCATGGAAAATAATTATCTCTGTGTGCTCTGCTAGAAGAATGGAGTATCTTTGAGGGCAGGTATCATGTCAGTTTTAATATTCGCATCCCAATGTCCAGCACACAATATGTATGCTATAATTGTGAATGAAATTAATTTAAAGGCAACATAATAAAGGAAATAGAAAAACAGTGCTCAGACATTATCCCACCATATTTCTTTTGGTTTAGATGCTTATAGACATAATCAGTTTCAATAATTTAACAACTCAAACAATTCATATTTCAGATCTGTTTGTAAGTGCATATCCTTTGTAGTGCGAGGAGCAAGGTGAGAATCGTTTCTCTTCTTTGCAGTATAAATTCTGGTATTGCTCCATTCTTTAAGAAAAAAAGTTTAAAAGAAGCACATTGGTTCTGTTCTTTATGCCTTAGATAAAAGAAAGAGGGAGATTTGGGGGTGGTAGAAAAAATGGTGAAGAGGGAAGCTGGGATTAAATATTAGGATCCTTTAATCTTGGAAGTCATCATTAATTTCTAAAAATCTTGCTTTGCAAAATTGTCTGGAAATAATAATGAATCACTATATGAATAAAATACAAATATATACACATATACACACTCAGTCAGTCAATAAATATTAAACTCCTACTATGTGTCAGGCACTCGGACATTAACTATGTGAGCCTGAGAAAGTCAGTTAACTGTTTTGTCTCAATTTCCTTATCTTCAAAATGAGCTGGAGAAGGAAATGACAAATCACTCCAATATCTTTGCCAAGAAAACTCTAAAACAAATCACTAAAATATACATAGGGTAAATGTGTCAGATTGTGTTAAACCCTGGGAATACAAATACAATAAAGAAAAATAATCCCTATCCTCAGAGAGTTTACAGTCTAACAAGAGGAATACAACACAAAAAGGGAAGCTAAAAAGTCAAAAGCAGGAAAGTAAAGGGAAGGTGTCTCATGTGGGCATGATGGAAAAAATCTAAAGTAATGCCTCTGGGTGAGAAATGAAGAGATAGTTGCAACCTCTGGAGATTTTGAAAGGACTGCTCTATTTTACCCTTCAGACAGATGGGCCTCAGTGGCAGAAACTATTTATATGTGTTTCCTTGATTATATACAGACATATATGTATAAAATACATACACATACCTGCATACATATGTATGCTTATATATACACGTATGTGGTTGCAATGTGTGTATTTATAGGTATGTATATATATATATATAGTATAATATATATATATATATATACATATATATATGCACAATTTGGTACTTTTGAAAATACTGAAGTATGAATCTCAATCACCAAGTCTTTATTAAGTTTAGTCATATGCTTGTGTTAGGAGCTACACTTACAAATACAAAAAATAAACAATTCTTCTACTTCAACAAATCTTATCATCATTGGAAACATTTCCTTAAAAAGGATATATCATATCTTCTCATTTTCTATGATTGTTGACCATGCCATCCCCTAAATCTTCTACCCAAAGGCTCAGTCTTTCCCCCAAGTTCCTTAACATTACATAGATGCTGGATGAGCACACAGGTTATTCTTCACTCTAATTACAAGTTTATAAATCCAGTGGTTCTCAATTACCTCCAGAACAAAATTAATTCTGTTTAGCCTTTAAAGCCCTTTACAACCTGGATCCTTCTCACCTTCCCAATGTTCTTATACTTTATTCGTTCCATGCATCTTACAATCCAGCTAAACAGATTTATTTGCTGTTCTTTATATACAAAATACCATTTCTGGACTTCATACCCTTGACATTAATGGCTCCCAAGACTAGAATGCTTTCCTTTCTCACTTTTACCTCTTTGTTAACATGATTTCTTTCAAGACTCTCCAAATTCCACCTTCTGCAGATTTTTCTCAGCATTTTGTAACCCCAACTCTGCAATCACCTTTCATCTACTTTATAAATATCTTGTTTATATTTACATGTTGTCTCCTCCATTAGAAAATTAGTTTCTTTAAGACAAAGACAAAGATTGAACTTTTTCCTGTATCCGCAGTGTTTATCACAGTGTCTGGCTCATAACAAGCACTTAATAAATGGTTTCTTGACTGACAACTGATTCATGCTTGCTTCTTGCTCTATGGATAGTCTGACCAAATTCTTTTACATGATTATAGATCTCAAGAAGGAGACTGCAATGATTTAGATACTTGAGAAAATAAGAACAAT
This sequence comes from Antechinus flavipes, assembly GCF_016432865.1. Lineage (NCBI taxonomy): Eukaryota > Metazoa > Chordata > Mammalia > Dasyuromorphia > Dasyuridae > Antechinus > Antechinus flavipes. The sequence continues at coordinate 533,483,162 of NC_067398.1, forward strand.
GATATCTAATAATAGCAGGAACTCAAGTAACTCAACATCCATAGGGAATCTTCACTCCATCTGGGCAATAAACTGGGCATTCTCCATAATATTCATAAAAATGTTTAATGAAGATATATCTCCCTATTTTGGGTCTTTTTAAAACAGTCACAAGGTTGTTGGGCTAAACTCTCTGCTGTTAAGAGCTTTTCAAAAATTTTGCATGAGTTTGACAGATGCCTTGTTGAAGGAAAATCTTTAAGGTAGTATTTAGTTCCATCCAATTAAATTTTTTTTTGTTTAATCTTCAACAAACAATAAACACAGTGGGACCTTGGATTCTATAAGTCTTTCTCTCATTGTATAACAGTAAAAATGTAGTTTACCATAGAATTAAGCAACAATCTACTCAATGAGCATACAGATAATCCTCACATATAGAGAAGTCATTAGTCATATTATTTATTAGCATATAGAAGTCATTAACTGTTGACAGAAACTTGGCATGATCCATTCCTCAGTGCCTTTAAAACCATATCTCCCACAGTATAAACTTCCCTTCTATATACTTGATCTAATCCAGCTATTTTCCCCATATTTGTTTTCTTTCATATCATTTATCCTTATTGCAGAATGTGGCATTAGAGTTTCACTGTGATGTTTCACTGCTATTATTAGAGAAAAGATGCAACTTTCTTGTTTTCCCTATTTCTCCCCAGGTTATACAGATCAAATGAGATAATGTAAGAAAATCATTTTGTAAACCAGAAAATGCTTCTATTATTGTAAGCTACTTTAAAGGAATTTTTGGTATTGAACAAACACACAAAAACTCTCCATTGATAACTATACAATAAATATGAGATCTTTGTCTAATGACCAGTGAGTAAACACTCTAGAGGAACTGATTTGCATCAATCTTGACCTTCTTGCTATAAATGAAAACAGAGAATGGGAAAAGTTGAAACTAAATGAGTGGCTGGCTCCCAGGTCCTAGTTAGAGAAGCAAAAAAAAAAAAAAAAAAAAAGAAAAAAAAGAAAAAAGCTTGGCAGAGTTGGTTTTATCATGTGTCCAAAGGCAACAAGAAACATCATTTTATGGAACATATGGTCATCTTGTATTGCAGAACTCATGAATGTATTTGTAACAAGACCACCATGAAGATGTTGATTGCTTATATGCCAACAACTTTTACACAGGATTGGGAGGTGGAAATTTGTATGAAAAATTCAAGAAGTCTCTCCAAATAAAATCAGCATATGTTTTAATAATTGCTGACTTGACTGCAAAATGAGGCAGCCAAATTGAGCAGTGAATAGAGAGCACTGGACCTAGAATCAAGAAGCATTGAGTTCAAACCCTGCTTCAGACATTTACTAGTTGTGAGACCTAAGCAAATCACTTTTATATCTACTTCAGTTTCCTCATCTGTAAAATGAAGATAATAATACCTACCTCGCAAGGTCATTGTGAGACTCAAATGATGTGATATTTGTAAAGTGCATAACAACTATTAAAGTGCTATATAAATGCTAAGAAACATTGTCATTATTGGTAATAGTGAATTTGAGAAGAGTCAGCAAAAAAAAAGTTAGGAAAAATAATTCAAGCGTAAGAAAAAAGAGAGGTCAAAGGCATGTAGACTACAGAGGTTTTATATATATATAAAATAAATTCCTACAAAATTGTGAATAGAATTCCAGGCATGGAGACAGGAAGACTCTTCTTCCTGAGTTCAAATCTGGCTTCAGACATTTTCTCATGTGTGACCCTGGGCAAGTCACTTTATTATTTGCCTTAGTTTGAGAAGGATATGGCAAACTACTTCATTATCTTTGTCCAGAAAATCCCAAATGGGATCACAAAGAATCTGACACAACTGAAAAATGAGTGAATAATAAACAACATCCTGCAATGGAATAAAACTCAAATGGAAAGTGGCAGCCACAAAACTATAAGTAAGGATGCATATTGACTTAGAAGACCACATATTCATATCATCTATGTCCTGTTATATTTATATTTGTTATGTTAAATATTTCCCAATTGCATTTTAATCTGATTCTGATCATCTAGGAGTATTATGGGTACAATGCAGTCTTCTGGACTCATATTGGATACCTGTAGTGGAATGTATAGGGAGCCAGCTCATAAATTCAAGTTCTGACTCTGCTACATGGGACTGTCTAGATAAGCCACTTAAAATCTCAATAGCCCAGGCTGCTAACACTGTAAGTTGCAACATAAGTGCCTTGTTTTTGTGTGGTAGTAGAGAGGATTTATTTATCTGAAGGTCTCTCTATCTGAAATCACAGATCTGGTCCAAGAAAAAATAATATATAAAGCAAGATTTTTAAAGTTAAAATGGCTCATAGTCAGAATTTAGGCCAGAGGTTACTAACTTGAGGTTCACAGACAAATTTGAGGGTTCTGTGTTCTTGAATGGGGAAAAAGTTTCATCTGTATTTCAATATAACTGGTTTCCTTTGTAATGGTGTGTTTTAATCTGTATATTTAAAAACAGGAGTCCATAGACTTCTCTAGACTGTCAAAGAGGGCCATGACAGAAATAGGTCAGGAACCTCTAATTTAGAGAATCATACTTTTGTGATAATTTGGATTTTATTTGAAAAATTAATTATGATTAATTTTTACAGAAAAGGAAAGAAGGAAGGAAGGCAGGGAAGGAAGGAAGGAAAGAAGGGGAGGGAGGGAGGGAAGAAGGGAGGGAAAGAGGCAGAGGGGAATTTACTAAGCACTTACTAAGTGGCTTGAAATGTGTTAAGTGTTTAAGAAATCTTAGGCATCAAGCAGGTCCCATGCAATTACACTTAATAAAATGACAACCTGGTCTTTTGAAGAGACCAACTAAACCAATGTTATTCAACAGAAGTATGTTAAATCTAAAACTAATAGCTTATGGAATGGAAATATGTAGACCTCTCAAGTCTAAAATAACCAGAGAATTTAATATCTGCCTACTCATAAGGAACAAATACAATAACAAGCTAAGTCATTCTTTCTTTAACAGCTCTTGGTATCCAATTAGTATAGAATGGATGACTGAATTAGATAATTTCTAATTGATTTCAGTTTATGCATCCCGTGACCCTCTTACTGTTCAAATTTCCTACCTTAAATATGGATTAATTCTTCCTCAAATTGGCAAGATCTCTCCAAACACTGGCTTACATAAATACTTCCATTTCAATCGCCCTCAGTAGTGATAAAATTCTGTGTATCTATTAATCACCAAGGTAACTGAAGTCTTAGGATCATAAATTAAGAGATGTCAGTAACCTCAAAAGTCATCTAATCTAATTCTTTTATTTTACAGATAAGAAAAATTCAGATTTAGAGAAGGGAAATGACCCAACTTTCTATGTCCTAAGTCCTTTTAATACCAAAATAATGGGTAAAAAGAAGTATTGCCACTTATGCAACTATTATATATCCAGTTTGATTTGCTTCCCAGTACACTATCTTTTCTAAAAAAGGAATTGAAAGACAATTTGGTGTTGGTTGGAGGATGCCTATATTATCATATTACTACTCAGCATATTTCAGTTATACAATTAAATCTACACATCTAGAATATATTTAGTCTATGACTTGTCTCATAGGAAACTCCTCTCTTTTTTTTCTAATTTCTTCCTCTTATTTGCTGACACCATTACAAAAACTGCTTACAGTAGCAACAAATAGAGCAATGTTTGCTTCAGGTTAGTGATCAGTTTCTATTCTAACACATGTTAAGGAAAATAACATCCAAAAAAATCTAGTATACTAAAATGTGATATATATTATATACATATATATGTATTCTTGTTATCATTTGTCATCTTCTGAACAGATTTTTACTGAGCAAAATGAAATTAAAGATTGCAAGTTTGCTGGGTCTTTTAGAATATAAAACTCTAATTATGCAAACAGATTTAATTGTAAAATCAAATTCTAAAATTATCTGTGGACTTATGCATCAGTTTTATTTCTACTCTTTGAATCAGTGGTCTACTAAGGCTTAGAAAAGACAATTTTTTGGTGTTTCTGACAAAGTAGGATAGATGAAAGTATAAATAAGTCATCATTTTAGTAAAATATGTCTTCTGTCCCCAAATAAACTATGGGGACCCCATAACTCTATGGGGTAGTCATTGACAAAGCCTTTGGAATTATGGCTTTCCCACTGCAAAGGGAAATCACACTCCTTTGTTCAATATCAGCAGCTACCAGTTTTCAGAAAAATGCTTTATTTTTGTTTCTTTAACATCAAATATGTCTTTAGAATAGCTTATGACAAAAATAACTTACAAAGTGATTTGAATGCTTTAGTTTCATTTGACTTTCACAAGTATGGAATGGTAGGTAAAGTGATTATTCCTATTTCATATTCAAATCTTTCTTCTGACACTTACTAGCAATATGACTCTATAGAACTCTTAACCTCTCAGTTCCTCCAGGGAAGTCTCTAAGTCTATCTGTTTAAGAAAAGATAAAAAAATTCATAGAGGTAGAGGGACTTCTTCCCCAGGAACTCCCCACACCAAAGAAATCACATCTAAAACCAAAAGTAAATAATAAATGAAGAGACTGAGGGTCTAAGTGATATGTGTTCTGGCTGGTCACACTTCTCATAAAGGGGTTTAATGAGTCAATGAGCTCATTTCCTGAAACCCAATATCTTTTCCACATGTTATTTCTTGGATATTAATTCTAATGCATTTAAACTTTGTGAAACCATTCAAATACATATACACACCCAAAAAAGAAAAATGTTGTTATCCCTAATACAATATATTCAAAGTTCAAGGAATTTTGTCAAGAGATAGTCATTGCCACAGGAGGTATTATCCAGAAAACATAAGAGATTTACTGAAAGTTAGAAGAAAGTGAATGTCCGAGGCTAGATTTGAACTCAGGAAGAGGAGACTTCCTAACTCTAGGCCCAGCACTCTATGTGCCATCTATTAATCAAGTATACATGCTGTTTATTAAAGAACTTAAGCTATGAAATTGTGCCTACATAAAGATAAGTATGAGTTATATTTTAAAGACTTTAGTAATTGATCAAATGAGTGATAAGCATTTATTAAGCATGTACTATATGCCAAATTCTGCAGCTCCAAATAAATGCTTTCAAGCTCCTTAAATTCTAGAAGGACGACATAACATATATCTAAGAGTAATAGTCATGGAAGACAACTTCAATCTACTCAGTCACAGAGATTGTGAGTGGAGCATTATTAGGACAATATACTATAATATCTCTTTCAATACCCATGATAATATTGATTAGATTGTTGTAATAAGAGCAGGAAGTAGGAGAGAGAAAGAATATAAGTTATGCATTGCTTGGCAGGAAAGATGATAAGATGTTGATAGTTGCTAGCTCTAATGTCCTGGTAGATGACTGAATACTATGGAGCATAATCTGGCACCTGCAAACTATAGAGAGATGAGATGAAAATTGACTCACCTTCCAATCCAGGCAGTTCTGGGTCCAGTATTAGTACCAAAATTGAGGACATTTAGAGGAAATGGGTTAGGTGGGTCAGATGAAGTCTCTCTTAATGATAATATTTAACGAGTCACTAATTTCCTATATTTTAGGCAATGTGATTGGTATTCTTTTTTTTTCTTCTACTTAATATCCCTAGTAAACAAGAGTTTCCTTATTTCACATAGTTTCATATAAAGTGATTTTTTTATTCCCTCTTTAAGTTTTCTCACAGGTGCATAGATCTTAATTTCTTCATCATAGCAGTATCTCAGATCCATCTGACTAAATGTCTTCTTCGATATGGCCTGAGCCTTTGTATGCCACAAGTAAAATGAGCTACAAACAGGCAGGAAAAGTAGGGAGGGGGAATAATGTCAATTTTAAGAATCCAGGTATTTATAAAAACCTATAAGGCACATTATTTAAAGAAAAGCTGGGGTGGGGAGATGGTCCTCTAAGTCATCATTCATAATGACTTGCCAGCAGCAGTTGGTAAAACATGATTAGTCCTCCATACTAAAAAAGATAGATCACTGTCATTTAACATCTGAATTCGAAGAGAATGAAGGAGCGACATGTGATTAAGTAATTAAGTTTTATTTTTATTAATTTATTATTATTTTAATAATTAATTATTATTGGTTATTATATTTTATTATAATATATTATAATTGTATTATATGATACTGATTAATAATTATTAATTAAATTAAGTAATTAATTAAAGTACTCTAAAAGGAGAAAAGGTTAATTCTCAATTTAAAAAAATATGAAAGATTAAGATAAAAGGAAAAAGGAGCTATTTCTGCCTATTGGAATCACTAGCTCCAATCAAAGCACAATCCAAGTACTACCTCCTATATGTCACATCCCCTAGCTTTATAAATTTTCAGAAAATCATCGGCTAATTTTCTGTGTGTCTTTGAACAAGTCAACTCACTTCAATTGACCTAACCTTTTTCTTGAACTAGAAAGCCTCAAAAGATTTCTTCCAAGCCTAGTCATTTTATGACTCTATTACAAAGTAATTGATTGAGAAAAGTACATAGACATTGCCATTAATTCCTGAGAGTGCCATTTTTTTTTCAATTCAAAATAGAAAAAAATTCACAGAGCTTGGATTATTTCACAGTGCTATCATGCCCAAACAAGGGTCTCTAGACCTCTAGCAAAATCATAACCTTGGGGAAAAGGAATGGTTCTAAATGATTGTTATTCAGAAATATGGATCCTCCTTGCATTACTTCTGTTATCACCTTGGACCTCTCTTTCAATCCCACCCACTTCTAGTTGAAAGACTGTGGACAAGAATATAGAAATATGCATAACTTAAGGACTGCAATGGTATCTTTGACATTGCAAGAATCACACTGAGCCTTCAGTACAAAGGATAGCATTTCCAAAAAGGATTCATGGAAAGACATCTATATATCCATAGCTAGCTAGCTAGCTAGATAGATAGATATAATTCACATGATAAAAGATATCATGAACAGTAATCAAAACAAAGAGGTAAGGAATATGTGGAAGGACTCTGAACAAAAAGAGAGGATTGTAAGTGACTAGAAACACAGGAAGAGAAAGATAGGAAAAGAAAATCATGAGTATGGGAGGAATATGGAAAGATGGTATAATTTACTCTTTTGCCTTTACAAAGAATCATTCAGTTAAGTGAATAAGAAAACAATCACTCTCAAGAAATGAGAAGCAGGAACAAAGACCCACAGGATGACACAGGGATGTGAACATAACTTTCTTAATTCCCTTGGGGAAAGGCAAGCAGAAGAACACATCAGTTCACGTATACATCCAAGAGAAACATATATTGGCCCCTAATGTAGACTTTAGTAGGCCCAGAAACTCTACCTGTCTTGGTCCTCATTAACAAGCTCTTGTAACATCAACTTTGTATACCATTTTGTTCTACTTGCTTTAAATACTCTGGCTAGAGTGGCCCCAGGAGTGTGATATAAACTGCAAATTTTGTCTCATAGCATCACAGAATTTGAAATGGAATAACATCTAATCTAACCCATAATTAAATATAAGAACCAAACAAGAAGCCATTTAGTCTTTGCTTGAAATCCTTAAGTGAGGAAAAAAAAAAACCTCTCTTCCTTTCTAGGTGGAATTCCCCTGAAATGCCATAGATTTACATGAGATACTACATGTGCTTTATCTGAACTCTTCAAAATCTCTTCTCCCAAAATCTAAACTACAAGTCATACTCTGACCAACTTTCTTCTTCTCTATCATGCATTCTAAGTTGCAATAGTCCCTTTGTCCCAAAATTCTCATCATTTATGCCTTAATAACCAATTCAATTCAGAACACATTTTCATTACTAATTCTTTATAGGGAATATGATAAGTATAGAGCTGGCAAAAAAGGTAGGACTTAATTCTCTAATTGTACCCTGTCTTTGCAGTCTTATTAAATGGAGATTGAGAATCATTTGCATGGAGTGTCCAGCAAAAGAGTTAGCAACGTTTGTCCTATCTTTCTGCCAGCAGCAAAATAGTTTTTATTGTTATTCAGCTTTTTTTTTTTTCAATTGTATCCGGATCTTCATGATGCCATCTGGGGTTTTCTTGATAAAGATACTAGAGAGGTTTGCCTTTTCATTTCCAAGCTCATTTCATAGATGAGGAAACTGAGGCCAACAGAGTTAAGTGAGTTGCCAGGATCACACAACTAGTAAGTGTTTGAGGCTAAATTTGAACTTAGGTCTTTCTAATTCTAGGGCTGACACTGTTCACTGTCTACTAGCTATCTCCCAAACTAGATAATGTTATGATAATTCATATTCATAGTGGCTAGTTGGAACATAATGAGTATTATCACATTGTATAAGCTTTATTTTTGACCCAAAAATTTAATTTTGTTCAGCTTTAAAATTATTAGTAATTAAAATGTCAATTTTGATAAGAAATTTCCATTTATAATCCAGGAATAAGGAAAATCAAACCAAACACTGAGGAGATTGGAGGCAGAAAAAGTGGGTGAGTAGAAAATTTTTTTAAAATGTTCCAGGAAAACAAGATGGAAAAGCACAAATTGAAAGGAAAGAGGAACAATTGTATACATTGCTTTGACTACAATGTAGGATCTATGTAGCATATGCAGAGGACATGCATGAGAGGAAACCAAAACAAGATTCTGTACATCAATGATGTCTTATATAATCACAGGCTCAAGTGAGAATTTATACAGATCATTTCTTATTCCATTATTTTGTTTTTCATTGCTATGTGTGAAACATATAAATCACAGAATAACAGAATGCCAGAGCTAGAAAGAATCTCATAAGCCATCTAGTGCAGCAAAAATGCCCTCTATAATACACTCAGCCTGGGGTCATTCAGATTTTGTTTGAAATCCTAGTTTCTACATTCTACTTTAAAAAAATCCTGAAATTTATTCCAAACTAAGTAATGTTCAAGAAATCACACAAGAAAACTACAATAAGTTATTTTTCCCACTATAAAACTGCAAAAAAAAATCAGGCAAAATTGTTTGCAATAGAAAAGGGGATCACAAGAAAAATCAGGAGCAATGAAAGCAATTTGAGTCAGTAGCCTCCCAGAGATGAGTTGGAGACCAATGAAATCTTCAAGTCTCTATACTCAGAGAATACCATAGAGTAGTCCAAAACCCACAGTTTCTGAGAACCCTTGGATATAATGAGTGGCAACAACCAGTGTGTCATGGAACATTCAGATCAATACAGCTCAGGGTTAGGGTTAAGTATTCCAAATCATCTGTTCTGAGATAATACAGAAGATCTAGTACTGTGACCTTCAAAGATTTGTAGACTAAGGGAGGAAATAAAATTCTAACCCCAGGAGGTGGAGGTCAATACAGGAACCCAGGTAATCCAGAGTAAGATCAAACAAGGCCAGCCAGTCCGCTGAAAAGCCAAGTAGTGGTGAAGAGCATGGCCTACCATTCAAACAGAAGGAAAAGAAAAAGTGGTTCCTTTAAAACCTTTATATTTTCAAGGGATATTGAGGAAAATAAATAAGAAAAAGGAGCCAAGTATGGATTGATTATGCTTTTAAGATTCTAATAGAGGAAAAAGAAGAGAAGACAAAAGGAATATACCAGTGTAAAACCTATAAAGAAACCTGTCACAAAACTCTTGACATATATTTTTAATTATAGCCATGATATAGATTAAAAGGTTTTTTTTTCCCTTTCTCTCCATTTTTAATTAAGAGAATTAGAAGAAAGATAAGATTAGCAATAGTGAGGGTGCCTCAATTTTTTTTTTTCATGTATGGAATAGAACAGAAGGAACATCAATAAGAATTATACACAAGAATGACAGTTTTTAAAATAAAGTGTGAAAATATTATGTATTTTTTTAAAAGCAAGTGATATGAAATGGAAATCCATGTTTTCTTAAACAATGCCTTTTCAGAATTTCAGAATGATTTTTTAAAAAGAATTAAAGTTCTTTGGTGAGCACAGACTTTTTACATTTTTTCTTATTTCTACTACTTCAGACAATATCTGACATATAATAAATGTTTAATATTGTTGACTGCTTAATTCCTCTTCAGGCTCCACTCCTAACTCTCTGGACTTTCTCTACCAAGCCACAAAAGTTCACTTTTGTGAACTCTCATCCTGGAAGTTCACTTCATGCCTCATCCTCTAGATACCACACCCATGGTGCCTTCTTCTGATTGGCTGATTAGTTCCAAAGCTTCCATGTTAAGGAAAATGTCCAGGCAAGCCAATTTTTTTTTATTCTTCTCTGAGTTCCACTGCTGACTCTAAATTTTCTCTATTCCTATGCAGTAACTTCCACACAAAACTAATTTTCAGATTTTTTTATGTGTTGTCATTCCTCATTCAAATGTAAGTTCCTTGAAGATAAAGATTGTCTTTCTTTCTACTTGTATTTATAATCCCAAGGTTTAGCACAATACCTGGGAAAAGTTTAACTTGATTTGATCATGGAGGAGATTATATGAAATGTTGTTGGGTTTCTTTTTTAATGCTTAGAGGAAGATCTACAGCTAATTCTATCTTTTTTAATTTTTCTTATGATAAAATTTGATAAAATACCTAATCATTAGGTAAGCTAGTTAATTAGTAGTACAACTAGAATTAATACTCTAAATACTGAATTATACAGTCAGTGATATATCTTTCCAAAAGCAACTAGGAGAAATATAGTATAGAAGAACAAGGATAAGTATAACTTCACAGAGATGAAAAATCTTCAGAAATAGTGGCAACTTTTAATTACCCTCTTATTTAATTAGTATAATATCACTTAAATTGAGTTTATCAATAGTTCAGTTTTAATAGTATTTGCAGAAAAAAATGATGTGCTGAGTTTTATTTTTTCTTAATTGTCCTTGAGCTTGCTGCTGATATAGGCTAACATTTTGCTGAAATCATTTGAGTGCAAATAGAAACAAAGTTTAAATAAAAAATCATATGTGAATGATGTCTTGATGGCTCTTGGAACAAACTAACGTAAGCAGATACAAGAAAGAATGACATGAATTGAGTAAGATTACAGAACAATTAAAATCCAATGCCATTTTGATACCTCAAATTTGGTTTGTCCTGCAATGATTTGCAACCTCTAAGAAGGGCTCATGCCAGCAGCCCAGCTGCAGGATTAATGGAGCTTGAACAACTTCAAAAACCAAGGAACAAGTTCTCAGTCTGCCTTACAAAGTTTCCACTCTGCAGGCTGGGTAAACAGCGTGCTGTCTCTTTAACTGATTTTATTTTCTCGTCTTTTTTTTTTTTAGTTTAAAGATTACATTTAATATCTATTTCCCAGCAGTGTACAAACTGACATCATCTACTCATAAAAGCGGAATGCTTTGCTTTTTTAAGCTTCAAGCTGAATAACAAATGGCCACAGATGACAGCAGAAAAGAATAACAGAATGGAATCAAAAGAAAATTCATTGTCAACAGAAACCCCCTGCTGAGGAATTTCAATTTCATATATCTAATTATCCCTGTCAGTTGGAAGAACTGACAAAAAGCATTCTTTGTTCTCTCTTTCTGCCTCCCGCATCTCACTCTCAATTAATTCCGGCATACAAATATGACTAATTGTCTTTGCAGTGCTCAAGAGCTCTGTATATAAATGTTCATGAACTGAAAATGATTTGGAGGGTATTCATGCATCGATTTATGATATTTGAACACAATAGACATGCATAATTCAGGTGACCATGTTAGCACCCTTGCAAGCCCTTATTACAGAGATTAGGCAGGATTCTCTTTTCACATCCCTTTTTCATATCTGCTTGGTGACAATAACTCACTTTGCACCTATTAAAAAAGGAAGCATTATATGTCTGCAGTGGCTCATTGAAATTACCACGAACAAGATTATCAGCATTTAAATAACATATGATGGGGTGGGGGAGGGCAGAAAAAATATGAGGTACTTGAAAAAGCACAAAATCACTTACTTCATGAAGTTTTTATGGGTGGTTTTCCCCTCTCTTGATTGATTCAAAAAACAATTGAAATAACTGATTTGTTACTAACCTTATATTAACAAATACACTTCACATCTCTACACAAATGCCTCTATCTTTATTTTAACTTTAAAAACTTCTCTTTGAGGTGAATCCTAAATAAAATATACATGTGTTCAACACATAATAAAGTAGGAATTTTGAAGAAGACAAAAGACATTTGTCACCAGGGGAAAAAAAAAATCTAACATCTGTTTTTAAAATTTACGTTTTAGCAGTTCTCTAGCAAAACTGATTTGATGGAAGCTTAGTTTGGAGTTACAACTTTCAAACAAAACTTAACCTAAGTACTTCAGAATTTATGTATATATTCATGAGAATAGAGATGACTTTTACATATCTATTAATTAACTCATGTATACTTTCACTAAAACCCAGGTTGCAAGTGTTTCTTGGCAAACATTTAGTGGCTACAAAAGATGGAGGTGGGGGAAGGGAGACACTGATTGTAACTGAGTAGGCTCTTTATAGTAAGAAGAATGAAAGTTATTCACAAACAAGTAGACATTTTTGGAGTCTAATCATATTGTCAGGGTTACTAATATAGTGCCAATATGAAGTTCTAAAGGACTAATCATAAATTACAACAAGAAAAGGTATTAAAGAGTGGGGGGGTAATCATTTTTACTAAAATTGTTTACTGGAGAATAAAAAACATATATTCTCTGATATTCATGGGTAAAGCAACAATTTCAGATGTGTGATCTTTACTTTGGCAATATGTCATCACTTCTGATTACCTGTCAGAAATTGCTAAGTGGCCAACAAGCAGGGAACCTCACTGCTGACATTTTCTTCTCCTGTTCAAAATTAGGTTAAATAAAACCATGTCAAGCAGTACAAAATAACTCCTCCTTTCTGCCCTCCTGCTTCCTTCTGGAATGCCTATTTTGACTTTCTTTTCCTGCAAATTTTCTTTTGTTTATTTCTAAAGAGTTTGTTCACAGAAGGACTAAAGCAATTAACTAGATTTGAGGGAGTGGGGAGGAGGCCAAAATATGAAGCAGCAGAGTGATTTAGGATAGTAAGTTTATTCCAAGCAGACTCACTATTATTATTGAATGCCTAGGAATTTCATAACCCTTGTGCCCCAGTTATTCATACAAAGGATAGAAATAGTTTCAGACAATGTTGCATAGTGGCAATTGTGTTGTATTTGGAATCAGAAAAACTGAGATCAAATTATATTTATACTGCTTAACACATGTATCAATCTTGGGGAAATCATTCAAACTTTCTGGGTCTTAATCTTTTCCTGTGTATAGTAAGGGATTGGGACTAGATAATCTAGAAGGTTAATTCTCTATTCATTGATTCCAAGTGCTTTTTAAGGATGTTCTGAAGCATAAAAGATTTTCATCTGTGCTAATCCCACCACTAGGTCTTAGAAGAAAAGTTCCATAGAATAGTGCCACATGCATTGTAGGGGTCTTAACAGATAATTCTGAAAAGGAGGGGGGTCTAATTATCATTAGCAGTAGTAGTATTACTAGAACATATTCTGTCCACAGGTATAAGGGCTTCTAAGTAAGAACTGACAAGCATTCATCTTAAGACAAACAGAAACATTCTCTATCTTTCCATTACAGAATAAATATGACAAGCCAAACTGTCAAGTCAACTAGTTCCTTTTAGATAAATACCATAAATTCAAACATCTTAGAAAGTGCTCTGTACTTTCAAGATATAAACTAAGAGAACAAAACAGATGAAACAATACACCAAATTAAAGACAATCAAGAGAAAAACAGATTTGTTTGTTCTTAAAAGACATTTAAAGAGTCACCAAAAATGGTAATAAGTGAGGCAGCATTGGAGTATTGTAAAAAACAGTGGATTAGGAGTCTATAGATAGAAATGCTTCCAGTATCCATGTAACCTCAAAAAGTTGTCTTATTTTTTCTAAGACTCAGTTCCTTCTGTTGTAAAATGAGGTGATACACTAGATCTGGAGTCAGAAAGACTTGGGTTCAAATCCTGATACTAGCTGTGTGCTTTTAGAAAAATCACTTAACCTCTGTCTGCTTCAGTTTCCTTAATCTGTAAAATGGAAATAATAATATCACCTACATCCCAGGATTGATGACAGAATAAAATGAGATAATATTTGTAGAGTACTTTGCAAACCCTAAAGTTCTATGGAAATTCAAGCTATGGTTATATCATAATTTCAGCTCTAAAGTTCTATCTAAATTTGAGAGACATTTCTCCTTGTTTTTTTTTTCCCTTGATAGTCAACAGAGGAGAACCTTAAGAAATACTGTCTTAGAAAACACCCTAATTAGCCAAATATTGAGGCAGTTCTCAGCAGTGACTCCCATCCCTCACACTTTTAATTAATTAACTAGTGTTAATACCAGGCCCTAGATTCTTCCCAAATAACCATAGGAAGATCCAAACTAACACCATCACTCACCTCTCCTCTGTTTTCTATCATTTTCATCATGATAAAAAACAATTAATTTTTTTTGTTTTGTTAATCTTCTTGTGGTTTCATGGAATCATGAATTTTGAGCTTAAAGGAATCTTAGAAATTATTGCATTGCAAAGAACTACACCGAATCAGAGTTGGAAAGAGCTCCAATCCCACATAAATCACACTAGATTAAGAATTTCTTTTACACTATAATTGATAAGTGATCATCTGACCTTTTCCTGAAAATCACCAGGGAGATGGAACTCATTGCCCCTTAATACGGCCTATTCCATTCTTGTATAGTTCTAATTTCTCCATTTTTCTGCAACTTTTCCATTGCTGAAAGTTCTGTTCCCTGATGAAAACAAAACAATTAAAAAAAAAAACTTTACAAAATGGGATTTTTTTTTTATTTGAAGACAGTTATATCACTCTGAATCTACTCTTCTCCAAGATAAATATTCCCAATTTCTCCAACCAGACTTCATAGACCATAATGTCAAGATTTTCACCATAAGCTTATCAATATCTTTCCTCAAGTACAGGGTTCAGAAGTGAATTGACAAAGAAATAAAAGAGCTCCATTATAATTTCTTTCATGTTGAACATTATGCTTTGCCCAATATAGTTTTCAGTCATGTTAGTTATTTAAGTTGTCATGTTATAGCATTGACTGATATTAAGTAGGCTGTCCACTAAAACCCTGCTAATGTTCATCGTTCATTCTCAAGGATGACCAATGACATAAGGAAAGTGATGTCCTGACTTGCAAGTCAATTGGATTGAAGTGAGACAGGACTGTGCAAAGTCATCATACGCTCTACTTCAAAGCCATCTTGCACAGAGTCAGACACAACAGAAAAATAAACAATAACATCAACATTTGATAAATCATTAATTCCTTTCTCCAAATCAATAATACTAATGTTCAAACAGAACTTGTTTAAGGACAAATTTGTAGGATACTCCACTAGAAAGCTTCATTCATGTTGACATGTAAACATTAATGACTTTTTGGTTTGGGAAAAACCAACCAACCAAAATTGTAATAAACAATTCAAAATGCATTTTTTGTATCTTACTCTGTAAGATCTCTGCAAGATATCTCTGTATTTTTCATAAAAATAACATTTAAGATTTTATTAAATATCTAGTGAAAAATTGAATTATTTCTATAGTCTTTGTTGACTTATCAGCCTAATAACTATCATAAAATTAAACAAGATTATTCCAGAATTTAGCAAAATACCTCAGAGACAATAAGTACTTGATAAAAATTTGATAATTAACTGATTTATAAATCTGGTGTCTCATAAACTTTATGAATTCAAATAGGCTCTTTATGATCTTCACATTTATTTTTTAAACATTTATTAATCACATTTAATAATATGCTCTTGTTTCCCACCTACTTACCCCACCTAGGCAACAAAGTTAAGCCCACTGACCTAAAGTCTGTAGTTTTCACTTTGTTCTTTTTTGGAGGGGAGTTCAACAATGAAAGGTATCAGTTCTTTCATTGTCCAAGAACATAATTCATGTCATCCATGCCTGGTGACATAAACTCTTCACGATAGTTGTATCATGTCTTACAATGTCCCTATTTTCTTAGGCTTCAACTCGATTTTTGTTCTGTCCTGTCCAATTTATGGATTGCTCTCCCTGTAAAATAAAAGAAAAGCCCCCAAAAGGGGGAAAGGATATTGTCCTATCTACTTCATTCATTCTTACTCCTTCTTTAACTCATTTCCAAGAAACACAAGACAAATTTTTAAAAACCTCTTTTTCTGTGCTTAATTTTCTTTTTCCACCTCAGTTCATTTTAAGTCTTAAAACTCGAAACTATTCTTTTAGAACTGTAACTCATTGCTCTATCAAACTTTGTTGTTTCTATTGAGTCCATTTTTATCTGGCAGATGAAAAATGTAAACAGAGGACATATCAATTTATTAAGCAATGCATGTCAATTGCCCAACAAACTCAGACCATACCTTCTCAACTTAAGCCTGGACCCTGATTACAAGTGAAGACAGACTTTTATAAATTAAAAACAGTTAACCAAATGAGACCAATTAATTAAAAGGAAACAATACAAAACTGAGTAATTTGATTTCTGATTGTATGAAATATTAGGGAATTTCCAAATTGGGAGGGAAATAATGAACAGATACAATTCCCTGAATTCAGGAAAAAAAAAGGTGTCTCATTCCCAAGTATCTGTAAACAATCAAAGGAACATAGAAACAATAACTGATTGATCAATAGGTGGCCAAATTTCAGATAAGACATATGATTTGCTTGAGATACAATTTTGTCCAATCTTAGACTCTGAACAGGTTTCTAGTCAGTCTAACCTAGATCCTTGGTTAAGGATTTCTAAACAGCAGGGAGAAGTGGTCCGGCTTCCCAGCCACACAGGTTTTCCCCTAATTCCTACAGTTGAATAAAGTTTCACAAGATAGACACTGAACTAGAATCATAACTGAATAAAAAAAGAGACTAAGCTAGCTCTAGAACTGAATCACAAGATTTGTAGTTTCCTCAAGTCCCAGTCCTAATTTCATCTATTCTCTCAACTATCCTTCTAGTTATCCAGATTTAGAACCTCAGTGTCATCCCTGAATCCTTATTCCCAGCCTATCTATAAAACAACTTGTCAAATTTTGTCATTTCTATGTCCACAGCATCCTTTTAATTATATCTTCTCTCCACTCCCTTAAACATTGCCCTAGGTCAGGCCATTATCACCTTTCAAATAATTGGTCTTCCTGCCTCAAGTAATTCCCCACTCCATCCAGTCCATTTTACATACAGACAAAAAAGTAATTTTTTTTAATTGCAGATCTTGTCCTATCACTTGCCTTACTGCCCTCCCCCAACTCAATAAACCCCAGTGGTCTCCCTTTACTTCAAGGATCAAATATAAATTCCTGAGTTTAATACTTAAAGCTTTTCACAGTCTGATCCTTATCTTCCCTTTCATATTACAAATTACTCACTTCCTTAAACTCTGTACATCCATCATACATGTTGCTCCATTTCCCATCTCCATGACTTTCCATTGGATATCTTCACTGCAATCCCTCAAAAACTCCACCTCAAGGATTACATTCTACATGAGGCCTTCCCTGATTCCTCCAGCTACTTTGCATATACTGCATGTGTTATATATGTATACATATATGTTATTTATTTAGACACACACATATATGTGTTTGTATGTGTGGTCTTCCCCCAAAAAAATGTAAGTTCCTTAAAGACAGTATCTCAGTCCCAGCATAGTTTTTGATACATAGTAGGGACTTAAAACTGCTTATTGGTCGATCTTCCATTATCTGTCCTTTTTCATTTTCTGATTTTTTTTCAGTCTATTGTCATATGGAGTCTCTTCAAATGATATCCCTTTTTCCTCTTCAGTAAAACTATTTCGCTTTTTTTTCTTTTTTCTTTTTTCCTTTAAAATTTAATTTGAGCTTATATCTTCTGAATTCATCATCTATTGCAACACATTTTTGTTCCCTGTCTCTAAACTGAATGAACCTTAGTGAAGGTCTCATGAGAATCAGTCATGCTATCATTGTGCTTTCTTTTTAACATCTGCCTAAATTGTTACTGATTAACAGCTTCATATAGAACATCTGGATTACTGGGTGATTTCAGAAGTACCTATATGTCTTTGATTAGCAAAATATAGACCAATTGCCCAGATGGCAAAAATGCTAGGAGAATGTATCAGTCAGGTTTGTCAGAGCTGTTTATCCTTCATTCTCAAAGAGAACCATGAGATGAGGGAGGTTATGCCATGACAGGCAAGTGAATTAGATTAAAATGATGGAGGACTGTGCAAAGTCACTTGCTTCACTTTCCCCTCCAGAACCATCTGAGTCCAGTGGCAAGATATAGATCAAGAAATCTGGAGACGGCCCTGGGTGCAATGGGAGACCTTGGCCTTTTTAAGCTAAGGTCTTCAACAGGTCTCAGTCTGCCTGAGACCACACTCATTCAGTAATTAAGGCTAGGTAGCAATTGAGGCAAAAAAAAAAAAATCTACTCTTTCACCTAGTCCAAAAAAAAAAAAATCTAAATAAATAAATCTGGGAGTTGAAGACCTTCAGGGTTTCTGGCCAAAGCAGAAATCATTGCTATTTATATTCAATCTGAGTCCATCAGGACCCAAATGATGTCCATTTGGGGCTTGGCCTAGGATCTATTGGTGGCTACTGAAAATTAAATTGGTTTTGGGATCAGGAATGGTCCTTAAGAAATAAATCTGAACAGTAAATCCCAAGATATCTTGGGAGGGTTTAGAGGTGCAAAAGAGAAAAAAAATGTTTTTAAGAGTATCTATTGGAAAGCAGGCAAGAAGAAAGGAAGGAAGGAAGGAAGGAAGGAAGGAAGGAAGGAAGGAAGGAAGGAAGGAAGGAAGGAAGGAAGGAAGGAAGGAAGAAAGGGAGGGAGGGAGGGAGGGAGGAAGGGAGGGAGGAAAGGAAGGAAGTAGTCACTCAACTCATCAATTCTTTTATTCACATCTTGAAGCATGTAGTCTCTGAAATTATATATTTTGATCACCTAGTGATAGTGTTAGTGTGACAAAAGAAAATGATTAGACAGGATTGAATTGAACTCAACAAAACTTATTTTAAAAACATCAGACTATAAGAATTCCAAAATATTTTTATTCAAAAAATGTCAAATGCTCTTAAAACAAGCAAGTATATAAAATGAAAGAAGTAATCATTTCATTGCATTTGTTTTCATTTTTGAATATATTGTGGATATTTTGGCTTAGACAATAATAATACATATTCATCCCTTGATTTTCACCAGTTACATTTTAATGTTTTGGTTAACCAGTTTGGCAATTGATAAGTAATTGAGAATTTGTCATAAATTTCTGCCCACTGCACTCTATACTCTGCTTAGCTGTGAAAGTGATTTTTCTAATGAGCAGGTTTGACCCTGTCCCCCTACTCAAGAAACTACAGCAGATGCCCATACCTCCAGGATGAAACATAAATTCTTCTTTTTAGCTTTTGAAATCCCTTTCCTGAATTTGTAGCCAAAGAAGAACTGGAATTCATTATTGAACAAAAATGGATAATTTTGATTATATTGCATTAAAAAGGGTTTGTGCAAACAAAACTAATGTAGACAAGATTAGAAGGGAAGCAATAAACTGGAAAAACATTTTTCACATTTAAAGGTTTTTATAAAGGCCTCATTTATAAAATTATATATTGAGAATTGACTCAAATTCATAAGAATTCAAGCCATTTTCCAAATGATAAATGGTCAAAGGATATGAACAGACAATTTTCAGATGAAGAAATTAAAACATTTCTAGTTATATGAAAAGGTGCTCTAAATCACTATTG
Source organism: Antechinus flavipes (assembly GCF_016432865.1). Lineage (NCBI taxonomy): Eukaryota > Metazoa > Chordata > Mammalia > Dasyuromorphia > Dasyuridae > Antechinus > Antechinus flavipes. The sequence continues at coordinate 533,502,956 of NC_067398.1, forward strand.
ATCAGAGAAATACAAATTAAGACAATTCTGAGGTGCCACTGCACACCCTCTAAGATTGGTTAAGGTGACAGGAAAAGATAATGATGAATGCTGGAATAGATGTGGGAAAACTGGAACACTAATACATTGTTGGTGGAGTTGTGAAGTGATCCAACCATTCTGAATTACAATTTGGAACTATGCCCAAAGGGCTATCAAACTGTGCATACCCCTTTGATCCAGCAGTGTTTTTATTGGGCCTGTATCTCAAAGAGATCTTAAAGGAAGGAAAGGATCCCATATGTGCAAAAATGTCTGTAGTACCCCTTTATATAGCGACAAGGAACTGGAAACTGAGTGGACACCCACCAACTGGAGAACGGATGAATAAGTTATGGTATACTATTGTCATAAAATATTATTGTTCTATAAGAAATGATCAGCAGGACAATTTCAGAGAGGCCTGGAGAAACTTGCATGAATTGATGCTGAATGAAATGAGCAGAACCAGATCATTATACATGGCGACAACAAGATTATATGATAAGCAATTCTGATGGACATGGCTCTTCTCAACAATGAGATGATCTAGACCAATTCAGACAATCTTGTGGTGAAAAGAGCCATCTACACTCAGAGAGAGGACTGTGGGAACTGAGTATGGATCATAACACAGCATTTTCACTCTTTTTTGTTGTTGTTTGCTTGCATCTTGTTTCTCATTTTTTTTAATTTTATTTTTCTTGTGCAGCAAGATAATTGTATAAATATGTATGCATATATTAGATTTAACATATATTTTTACCATGTTTAACATATATTGGATTATTTGCCACCAGAGGAGACAGTGGGGGGAAGGGAGGAAACAAGGTTTTGTGAGGGTTAATGTCGAAAAATTATCCATGCTTATGTTTTGAAAATTACAAAGCTTTAACAAAAAAAAAAAAAAAAAAGAAAATTCCTTCCCATTCCTTCCAGGTCTTCTAACACCTTACATTATCCCCTCCATCCATCCCATGTACTCTGTGATTGGATGATACTTTCCTTCTCACCACTACTCTTTGTTAGAAGAGGTGGGTAGGCAGAAACTTAGGAAAGAAATGTCAACCACCTTACAATGGCCTAGACATAAAGTGATGAGAGCCTGTGTACAATCTAAAACCTATTTTTACTGCCTTTTCCCTCCATTACTCATCTTCACATATTCTACATCCTAGTAAAGCTGAAATATCAGCCATTCTCTGTGAATTGCACATAAATATCCTACTTCCAATAATTTTTGTGAGTTATGTCCCATGCCTCAAATGCACAGACTCATCTTTTTTGTTTCAGAATCTTTTTTTCTTCAAGGTTCAGATTCATATTGGGTACTACCTACCTCCCCTGTCAAATCTTTCCTGACCTCTTCCCAATGGGTTCACTTTCTCCTAATATACTTTATTAAATCTTTTTTTTACCCCTACTTCCCAACACTCACTACCTTATATAATATTTATCTGTATACTTACCATATCTCCCTCCTCCTACCAATAAAAGGTAAACTCATTGAGGACAGATAATTTTTTTTTGCTTTATTTTAATTTTTGTATCCTCATGGCCTGGCACAGTACCTTGCACATTTTGTTATTCAATCGTTTAATTCATCCCTTACTCTCCATGACCTCATTAGGGGTTTTCTTCAGTAAAAAATATTGCAGTGGCTTGCCACTTCCTTCTCCAGCTAATTTTACAGATGAAGAAACTGAGGCAAACAGCATTAAGAGATTTACACAGCTAATAAATGTCTGAGGCCAGATTTGAACTCAAATAGATGAATCTTCCTGACTCCAGACTCAATGCTCTCTCCACTATATCACTTAGCTGTGTACCTTATATATAGGAGACATGTAATTTACAAATGTTGATTGAATTGAAATGAATTGAATCTCTATTATGGAATCTTACATAGCCATAGAAACAGAAAAACATTCGATAAATATGGATTTGTTGATTTATAAGTATGGCTCACTTGGCATAGTGCCTGTCACATAGTAGGCACTTAATGTATGTTTATTGATTGATTGATTAACTTGTGATAGCTGGGATAAAAAGTCTCACAAAATTGTAGAACACATGTTGATTACTGTTCAGTAAAATCAAGCCTAGGTACAACTCTGAGTATCCTGAGGGGAAGAATAAAAGTTACTGGGGCTGTAGGCATCCAGTGAAAGATAGGGCAAAAAATAATGAAAACTATGGTCTATAATATTACAATTGAATTACAAATGCAGCATCCAGAATTTGTGTGCATACAGCAGCACTACCTAAGCAATTTTCCTTTCTCAGCCTCTACTAACTCTAGGCCCCACATAGATTCCTTTGCATAGTGTTAAAATGAATAGACTATCCACAGAGAGAGGGAATTAAATATGTTTGAGGAATCACTTTCCTACTACAGGTAAAATCAGGGAGAAGTTCAGAAGGCAAGTGTACTCAGATTTAGCCAATGTCTCTTCAGATTGAAAGGAAATGTGATCTCTTAAACAAGGCACTGGTCTTGAAATGAGTACAAATTCTGCTTCAGATATTTACTTACAAGTCATTAAAACCAATCTATGCCTCATCTGTAACATGGGGTGGGAGTTAGGCATCTGAGATCCCTTTCTGCTCTTCATTGATGATTTATAATACACAGCGAATTGCATTAAAAAATGTGAATGATCAAATTAGAATGCCAATATATAAGCAACATGTAAGCAGCTTTCCAAAAAAAAAAAAAAAAAAGGCAACTTCAGAACTATCTATCTCAATTTGAATAATATGTTTGTAATCTAATACAAGGAAAGATGTTCAATCTTCACCTATGAAATCTGGAGCTGTTCAGTATACCCAAAAAGCTAAAAATCATAAGCATTATTCAGTTCTTGTACCATGAACAGCATTTCCAAAAGCAAGCCAAAACTGTTCACCTACAGCAGCATGACATCATCTTCTTTGACATACTTCTGAAATTATACCTGGTAACAAGTAAGTCTCACTCTTTACTCATTAATAGAGAGAAATGTTCTTAATTCTCGACCTGACAGTATTTTATCTACTTAGTACCCTTTGAGATCCTGTCTTAATTCCTGCCCAACAGATAGTGTCAAGTACAGAGTAAATTCTCTCTCTCCCACTTCTAAAACTAAATATGAATAGTACCAACATAGATCACATCAAAACCCAGATAGGTCCAAATCAAAAGGTGGCCAGTAAGGTAGAGGATCCAAAGAGTAAAGAATTCTAAGACCATTAAAGTGTTCCTCCTTTCTGCTCTCCTCCACAAAAAAAAAAGAAAGAAAGAAAGAAAGAATGATACCAGATCTCATCTTTACCAGCTGGCTTAGGTGTGAATTAGAAATGGTAGAGCAACAGATTGGGCCCTAAAGAATTTCATAGACAATCTCTTTAATAAAAACATTCAACAACTCTCAGGTGAAAATGTGATCCTTTGTTCTTCAGTAAATTCAGTCTTGTTTTCAATCCCATCTGGAATTTTATTGCAAAGATACTGAAGTGGTTTGCCATTTCCTTCTCCAACTCATTTTTTGGAGAGAAGGAACTAAGCAAACCAGATTAAGTAACTTGCCCAGGATCACACAGTTAGTAAGTGTCTAAAAATAAAAAAAACAAAAAACCCTCCAGCAATATAAAAGCAGTTAGAAGGCATCACAAGTTTTAAAAAAAAATGGCAAGGAAATTCCCTGGAGTTGTCAGGAAAAGTGATACCCTAAAACTATAGTATATTCCTGCCTAAAAGGCCATAATAAGGACTCAATCAATTGGCCCAGGAGCAAAGTTAACTTAAAATATCTTCAGACTTTTACCCTTACTTCTTAATTCATAATAACTCTTGTGGGTGCTGTGATAGCGTGTGTGTGTGTGTGTGTGTGTGTGTGTGTGTGTGTGTAGAGTGGAGGGTGTATATCTGATAGGGAATAGGGATGAGAGGTAGCAAAAGAAGCTTCCCCAAGACTACTAGTATCCTGGCCACAACGAACATCATGGAGTTCAGAGAGGTTAAGAAGTTATCTGTATTCACCCATTGTTGTTAAATGTTGGGTCTTAATTCCAGGCTTAACATTCTTTCTACTGCACCCCAGAGCCTCTGGCTCTTACCTTCAGACTTCAGTTTTCCTGATCATAAAAAATACACTTCTTTACCAAATACTTTGAGATGAGTAATGTAAAATACTGTGTGTGTGTGATACAACTCATCTCTAGTTTATGATCTATGGAGTGTCTTTCAGTAAATAAAGAACAATAATAACACTGGGCTTATTTTAAAATGTTGATATGCTGATCACAACTACTTGGACATTACTCCCAAGCCTTCCCATCTTCAGTTCCTTTGAAGAAAGGAAACAAACTTTCCTTAAACTTTACTTAACTGAGTTCTTTAAAATCTCAAAAGACCATGGATTCCCTTCCAGTCTTCTCAGTGAGTAAAGGGAAAGCAAAAAGGACAAGAGAGCGTCTCTACAGACGACCAGCTCTCTCCTTGTGCACTGGACATCAGGCAGATGTGAGGATAAAACTGTCAAGAGGGAAAACACAAAGAGAAATATTGCTATTTTCTATTATTCCCATTCTTCCCATGAGCTGTTTGCTCAGTTGCCATGGCACAGGCGCTGAGATTTCATAATTTTCATCCTGCCTGCCATGTGCTCATGCAACAATGTGAATTTAATCAGCCTAGACAGTTGGGTGGGTTTTGTTCATGTGAGTGGAATAAAACTTTTCTCACCAGCTAAACCTACAAAGTATCTAAAAGCCATAAATAATCGGTAACTCCTATAACTTGCACCTGCCTGCTTTATTTGAGCAGGGGCGAGACAAGGACAGAGAAAAAGGCAGTACAATGTTTCCAAGTGTTAGCTGCTTCATGTTATTCATGCTCTTCGGAGAGTTTTTCAGCTAAAAACTTCAATTTGGGGAATGGATTGGAATATTTTAAACGACAAATATATTCCTGGTCCGTGTCATAACCTACAATAGAAAGGTGTTACAGAGTATACCACATACAAAGAAAGAAAGTTAAACCCAAACATGGAAAAGATACTGTAAGTCAGAAATAATTAATAATTAAGTAATTTGGATTATTTCAATCCAGAGAAGGAAATTAACTAGTAAATAATTAGACACACCAAATGAAGGCTGTGTTTTTGAGACATGAGAACATGAGAACAACTATGGTACCTTTAAAGAACGAAAAAGAAAACAAACTGCTTAATTTACAGAAAATTTTTTTTTAAGAACTTCTTATGGAAGTTATAGAATGTAACCAAGGTGAATCCTATAGAAACAGTAAAATAAATTTATATGAAAAGATACTGAAATTATATAGTTCTCATTGATCTTATTGATTATAGATGTAGTCCTAGAATTTGGAATTTCACAACTTTATTTAAAATGAGACCTATATGTACAAATTGCTAGAATGAATGCCAAAATACCACATACTATGTTTTCTGTTCATCCTTTCTGAAAAGGGAATAACAGTATGGATGAGAAGCATTTCCCTGAAGATTATGCTTAATTGTTTGCTAGATGCCTTTTTTTCCCCGAGGTCTATTTTTCACCAATAGAATAGCTTGAGTTGTTTTCTTACAGAATGAGAGATAAAAAGGTTAGAGAACTAAGTAGTCTGACTTTCTTTTTTGTTAAGATAAATTAGAAATAAAAAAGGAATATTATCTCTGAAAAAATGAGGTACCAAAAATTATTTCTTTGAGCATGTCATGGGATGTCCATTAAGATTTATATGAAAGAATAGTAGCTGAATCACTCGTGATCAGAAAAGAGTAGATATTAGATTGAATCAAAGCTGGACTTCAAGATATGATGAAAAGAAAAAAGAGCAAAATGTAATAGTGTGATTTTTGTTTTATTGTTGTTTTCCTTTCTTTCTACCACACTATTATTCTACCATTTATTATTCTACTATTATTTCTCCTTTTCTGAATTCTTAGCCATTTTTCCTAACCAGCAAAGGCATCATCTAAGAAAAGTAGGGATAAATGTGAAATCCTGTGAGATCTTAGAAATTATACTTAGCATCTGCATCATTAGAAGATATTTTCTAAATGAAATATTTCTACAATCCATTGAGATGGCAGTACTTTAATAGGGAACAATGAATCATTAAAATATTTATTTTGACTGGAATTTAATGCTTCTTAGCAAAGAAAAGGCTAAGAAGTAATTTAGAAAAACTTTCTCTTTGTAAACAGGATCATAGATTTGGTGCCCTTTTATTTTATAGATGAGGAAAGTTAAATTCAGAAGTTATGCAATTTGTCCAGTCACATGTAAAGAGTGAGCAAGATTTGAACAAGGTCATCATAAGATAAATCCAACACTCTATCCACTACACCATGTTGCCTCCTTTGTCTTCTCAAAGTCATATTTTTCATGTTAATTGGAAGTAACATATAATTAGTCCATATGAAATAATTTCATATTAGATGTGATAAGTTTGATGGTGGCCATACCTTAGTAAGAGAAAGTCCAGTGATTTTTATGTATTGATAGTAAATGTAAACCTGTTTCTAAGGGCTGCTCTAATCAAGCTTTGTTCTGCTTAAATTAGTATGAGTCAAGGCCCTTTGGCTATTCAGACTGGCTCAAAGAAAATGCTATTATTGACTTCAGCAATGTATGGACTCACAATTACCATCCAAGGAAACTGCTACCCCTACAGTTTGTTGGCCACATAATTCATACTTTGCTCTCTAGTGAAGTCTAAATGACAAACATAATATCTGGGCTCTCATGGGGTTAAAGGGAAATGCTTCCTGCTTACCCAAGTCTTGTGTGAAAATGCTACCACCAACCTCTATTTAGTAATTCACATTTCCAACTTTTGTCTATCCCAGTCAAGAGTTAAGCTCTAAAAATATTATCTTATTGAAAAGGAAAGAAAGCAAAAGAGACCTCTCCAATTGCATGGAATTGGCATTCAGGTATTAGTGGCTTTTGCCCAAAATGGTTCTGCCAAGGCTTATGAGATTGTATCCCTAATTTGGCATGGCAACTCAGCCAATGCAAGTTAGACTTCCAAATTCACAGGTAAGTCCAATTTTCCCCCTCCTCTTTTCCTTTTATTTCTTTGGGCAAACAACAGAAGAAAGGGAAAACACTGTATGTCTCTGTCATCAATTACTCCTTGCATTTCTGGAAAAGAGTAAGAAAAGAAGGCAAGTGGAGATTTGTTAAAGACAGAAATACTAAAAATCCAAAACGGATGCCAAGTATTGGGGGAGGTTTGGAGGATAGGGGGTTGGAGAGGGAGGAACATGTCTATCTAGGTGACATCTACCCCACTTGCCCATATGAAATAATTTAAAAGAAATACAGTAATGGAGAGAATGAAAAGAATTATACATTGTCAACTCCCCAAATGAAGCTTTCTTCATAGAAGGGTATATTCTTCTCTCAATATGCATGCCGCTTCCATTACCAATAATGGCAGATAATCACACACATTGAGAGAACAGACCCTTTAGTCTACCATCTCATTGGCTGACTTGTATAATGTCAATATAAAATGCCAGGATAATCTGGATTGGGCTAAATAATTGGTATCATACTGTATACTATTAAGGTTATTTATTTTTCAGGGGGGTATTCAGATTTTTGCAAGGGCTGCAGTTTCTTTTGGAGACACTTGCCCGCATGGGACAGACTCAAGGCACGACTTTTGGTTTACATGACACACCCCAGCATGTCGTGCTGGCTCTTTTGTGTTTTGCTCTAGTGGTCTAGTGATGGCAGCATGTGAAATTATAGCCCCCGCTGTGTAATGTTTTTAATATGTACAAATGCACCGGCTGAGTTAAAGGAGCAGCGCTGCCAACTCAAACGCAGCATTGACTCTTTTATATATTAACCATAATTAAATATAATTGAAAATATCAGTATGCAGCAAAGCCTGCTGGTCTGGTCTTGTCCCTACAATGTGAGTATGCATAGTGTTACCATGGTCCCCCTGCTCCTTAGCAGTCTCAAAAGGCAGCATTTGGGGGCTGTGAGACCCACAGTTCTCCATCAATTTTAAATAGCTAAATGGAGAATCTCAGAAAAATAGTGCCTTGGGAAGGATCGCACATTCTCTAAGAGGCAGCGGTGATGGCAGAGGACTGAAGTACCTGGCAGCTTTCAAAGGGAAACAAGTACAGGTCAAATCTATCTATCTGGACCATTAGAACACCTCAATAAAAAGATGTCAGGAGCTTCTCCTTCTGCCTAATTACATCTTCAACCTGATCTCAGAAAAAAAATCATATAGGAATTTCATCAAAAGAAAAACTCATTTTTCCTCTTTCTGTCCATTTTGGTAGATAGGCCAGCGGCTCTCAGATGTGCCTCCATGACTGGCTGAAGTACTTTGCCTCATTCTGTGAATACAATTTCTCTTCATTAATTTTCCAATTTACATCTAGAGCAAGGCCTCTTCCATCTGGAGAGTGAAGGCCTCCAAACACCTGCATTGAACCTGTGCATGTGGATTTTCATTGACACCTCCTGACTTTGGAGGGCTGGCAATACTGCCAATAGGAAACAAATCAGCAGAGGGTGGGCTGGAGAAAAGAACCTAGGAGAATAAAAGCTTGGAACAGTTTCACTTCAATACTATTCAGAAAACAGGTCACTATCTCAGAATAACTACATGAAAGTACTGAACCTCAGGCTCATTCATATTCTT